>NC_045542.1:138277077-138346622 GCF_009769535.1 Thamnophis elegans | reverse complement strand
CCAGCCAGCTGATTTTCGGGGGTCTGCTGTACATGCATGGGTACGGGATGCATGTGAGAGATGCACACGCATGTGTTGGGGGGGCAGAGGTGTCACGTGTGCATGCACAGGGGGGTGGGGCACAGGGAGGTGTTGTCCTTCCATTGCATTTCGGCATGCGACAACAAAAAGTTAGCCATCACTGTCCTGGCCTCTATTTGCCTAAACCTGTCTGTTGCTCAGAAAGAGACCTTCTGAGGAACGGAGGAGACCCCACTCTCATTCCTTTTCATTCTGCAGAATCCCATATGTTTTATGATACTTGGAATTCCCAGGCAGATGGAGCACTTAAAGAAAACAGAGGAGACATGGCCAGGGGGAGGGGGACCCAGATGTATGGTAATCCTAGATTGTATTAGAGGGCACACAGTGCCTTTTGCACACTACAAGATGAATTTGAGAAAAACAAGACTTGCAATAAATCACACATGCACACAAAAATTATAACCTCTTGAACCTCCCAAATATTTAATTAATAAAATGTAACCAGAGCATGCCAGATTAGGGATGGATCAAATTAGATTTCACTCAATTTTTCATCTTATAAATGGAAGTTTGGCTCATTTGTATGAAATTCAATGAAAATCTATGTGGATTATCATATTCTTACCTCCTTGTATACCATTGTACAGTATATTCGTTATTGCAATGTACACATATTTCCTATTCCATCATCTAAGGTCTATTATTTTTCACCAATATATACTTTCTGTATATATTTTTAATTGGAAGACTACATAGCCGGAACTTTTAAGAGTCCATATATTAAAGAATAATAAATTTTCATTTCAGATGGAAGACTGAATTAGCAAGTTCCCTTTAAAATGTGATCCAACTGAATCCCTTTCCTCCTATTCTCATAACAATACCAGATAAATTTAACTGATTCTGGAGCATAGGAAAATTTTATCTGAAAGTCTGCCGCAGGTTTGATTTGTAGAATTCAGTTAAACAAAACGTCTTTACACAACATACAATTACAAAATCTATTAAACTGGCATATTTGAACATTTCCTATTCAAACAATTAGCTAAAATGCTGCCAAGAATACAGCTGACTTAATTTTACATTTAAAACCAAATCAGGAATATTATACAATAATATCAGGCAAGCTGAATGTCAGTACAAGAACATTGAGCTTTTCCTGTTACGAGACATATAATTATTGAATTATTTTTTCCTCATAACAGACTTTAAAAGAATAGAGACTCATGGTCAGTGGTGGGTTGCAGGCTGTACACCCAGGGACGGGCGTACTGGATCCTACCTGGAGCACCGGATACCGTTCCGGTATGGTTCTCCATGCCCACCCACCCACCCAAGCTCCTTACCTGTCTTTTAAGGCTTTTGCGCTTCCGGGAATGTGCATGGTGCATACAGCACCTGCGCGATGCTCTGGAGAGCAGCTGGAGCGTTGCAGAGGCTCATGGAGGTGCTAAGATGCATGCGCAGGCTGTGCATGTGTGCGTGCACTGTGCGTGTGTGTGCATGCTGCACATGTCCATGAGGATGCCACCAGACCCGTTCCAACTGTACCGGTTGGAACAGGATCTGAAACCCACCACTGCTCATGGTCAACCTATTTCACATGTTTTCACATTTCAGTGGGGCAGAATGCACTAGGAGCTGCCCTACTAACTCTTGTCTAAACAGGTTATTGGTGTGTATAATTGGGATAAATTATAACTGGGATTTATCTGAAGACTCCAAAATTATTCTTTACTCTTTTATGTTAATGTGGGGGGTAAAGAGCAGCAAATATGACACTGAAATAGAAGAAAATGACTAGGCTAGAAACAATACTTATTGTGTTTATGGCAAGCTGGGTTGGCTGAAAGATTTAAACAGGATAGGAGTAGTTATTTATAGCCACAGTTAAAAAATCTATCTGTTTCTGCTTGTAATCTTAGGATTTTCATCTGCAAGTAAAATGTTTATATGCTCAGATGTATTTTTTCCTAGTTTAGATTTTAAAAATAATGGATAACTTATTGCTGAGGACTCTTATAACATTCACAATACAATACTTTGTTTTTCTTTTTAAATGTTTAACTATGGTTATAAAACCAAGGTTTTTAGTAATGTATCATTAAATTGGGATTTTAAGTAGATTATGTAATATTCATTATACATTTTACTTGCTAAATTGTTATGTTTAATAATCAAAGTTTAGATTGCATTTGTATCTTGTTTTTGGTCTTTAGGCTATAAATAAAATTGATTGAAGTTTGGAGTAGTCATTTCCAGACCAAAATAGTTACAGCACACTTAAGATGAATGTGCAATTTTTGTTGAGCCATACAATAAGCACATTTGGGTGTGGTGTGGTATTCTGAATCACTGAACTTTATAAATCCTGCTTTATGGCTTAATAAATTGTAGGAGGCCAGCAAGTCTGGTTTATAAACATGGTTTATAGCTCATTGTGTTTTGTGAATCAGCCACTGTGATTTATTCAGCAATCTATCAGTTAAATAAACTAGGCTTAGCATGATGTGTGAACTGAACTCAATCACTCCCCTTTCACTGTCCGAATGAAAAGGTGGCAGTTTGTGATTTGTTCATTCCGAATTAAGAATGTGTAGGATATTTTTAGCATGATAGTCAAAATGGTGTAAATATCACTTTAGTCACTTTCCCCTTAGACAAAAGTATTTTTAAAAAATGAGTTCAGTGATCGTGTCTAAGGAGATTCTCAGTCATCCAGGTCATGGTTTTCCCAAAGGTGCTTTTTCGAGAGGCAAATGGACTTCCTTGTTTTTTCTTTGAAGATATTTCACTTCTCATTCAAGGAGCTTCTTCAGCTCTGACTGGCTGGTGGGGAATGGAAAGATTTATATGGAAGTCAGAGCTGAAGAAGTTTCTTGGAAGAGAAATGAAACATCTTCAAAGAAAAACAGAAAGTCCAGTCACCTCTTGAAAAAGCGGTTCAGTGATCCTGATTTCATATTTGTTTTGGTCAGAACTGCAAGTAACATGCCAGTTTTTCTTGTTTCCCACAAGATTAATGGTTTTTAAAATAAAAGGTAATTAATGAGCTTATCTAAATGGGTTAGATATTATAATGGTTGGTTAATTGATAAGCTAAGGGAAACCAAATACATTTCATTATAATTACTCCAGGTTATGAATCCAGCCAAGGATACCAATCTTCACTTATTCCAACATATTGCCACAAACAAACTTCTAGTGAGTGAGTTGGGCAGCCATATAAATTTTCTTAATAAATAAAATAAAATATGCCCAGTGGAGGTCTGTGTCTAGCACTAGCTGACACCCCAGGGTAGCAATAGTGATCATCCAAGATCATCTGTGATCATCCAAGTTACCTTGTGGGCATCCAGGGGCCTTTCTCCTTAGATTGCCAGGTATATATATCTGAAATAAAGGAGGAAATGTGATGGAGGCGAAGATGGACACTTACGTTGGTTTGGATGCCTCAGCCTGGTCAGTCTGTAGTTTTTCTCCTCCTTCCACTTCCATAGTGCAATATACAATCCGGTTGGGTGCTAAGGATTTGAGACCCTGAACTTCCATGATGACAACCTAAAGGAGAGAGAGGGGGAGGGAAGGAAAGAGGGAGAGGGAGGTGGAAGGGAGAGGGAGGAAGGAAGGAGGAGAGGGAAGAGAGAGAGAGGAGAAAGGGAAAGAGGGAGGGAAGGGAGAGGGAGAGGGAGAAAGAAGAGAGGGGAAGAGAGAGAGGGGGAGAGAGAGGGGGAGAGGGAGAGAGAGGGGGAGAAGGAGAGGGAGAGGGAGGAGGGGGAGGGAGAGAGGAGAGAGATAGGGGAGGAGAGGGAGAGAGAGAGAGAGGAGGAGGAGAGAGACAGAGAGAGAGAGAGAGAAGAAGAAGAAGAAGAAATGTTCTTTATTCAGGAATCAATTCAAGAATGAAGCACAAGTTATATTGCTTTGAAGAAAGCATCTAAAAATCTACCATATAGGAGTATAGGGATAAATTGGAAAGTTGTGGGATTTGTTATTGTTTGAAATTAGAATCTCTCACATTAACCCAAAACATTGGGAAGAGCAACCCCTCTCCCTTTAAGAGCCTGTTAGGCTTCTTCTTCCACTGAAATATTAAATTTATTTAATTAAATATTTAATCAATTCAAACATTTTCCTTGAAATGCAAGAACAGCTGACCTTCAGCATTATCTTTGACTCTGACCTCCCCTACAGCTCTTCATCAGGTAGCCCAAGTATAGCACCTGCTTGCTACCCCTGAAACCATAGCTTCAACCTCCAGCATCTCTACGAAAGCATGGAGAAAATACCCCTCCTGCCTGAAACCCATGAGTCAGTGGAAACAACCTGTCAATTAAGAACTTTGAAACTAACTTATCAGCCTGTGAAAAGCCTTTCCTGCCTTTCTTGTAAGTTGCTCAGGGTCTCTGACCCCTGCATCAGTGGTGAAATCTAACCCCCCAGCCCAGTTCTGTGGGCATGGCTTGATGGTGGTGGGGTCATGTGACTATGTGGGCGTGGTCAACTTTTTTTCCACTTTCAGCTATTTTTTTTTAGATTTTTAAAGCATTTTTCCCCTGCTGGGAACCGGCAGGGAAAAAATGCTTTAAAAATCTAAAAAAATAAACTTCTGACGATTGCACGGCCCAACTATGAGCTGAGTGATCGTCGCAAGCTTTTAAAAAAGCTTTTTAAAGCTTTTTTCCCTTGCTGGTTCACCCAAACTGGCAGGGAAAATGCTTTAAAAAGTAGAAAAAAAGCTTTCAATGATAGGATAGTTCACAGCTGAGCTGCACGATCCTTGGAAGCTTTTTTTTTTACTACCAATTCACAGAACCAAGAACAATCGCCTCTACTGGTTCGACTGAACCGGGTCGAACCAGGAGGATTTCACCCCTGCCCTGCATATGTCCCTACACCATGCTATCCATCTACCATTTTTTCATATTAAAAATCCATGCAATGGTTAAACATGGTGGTGGCTTGGTTTAAGGTTTACAGACGGACCCAGGATAAATTACTGTAGCTGTCTACATTCCTTACACCCTAAATGCTAGAATATATATATTATTTATCAGCACAAATATAGCACACACACACACATATATATGTCTGTCGTCTGTCTGTCTGTCTGTCTGTCTGTTGCTATCTATCTATCTATCTATCTATCTATCTATCTATCTATCTATCTATCTATCTATCTATCTATCTATTCTCTTTTTAAGTTCTGCTTGCCAACACATTGATCACTGAGCAGCTTTAAAATGACATTTATGTTGTCTTCATTTTACAATGGTTATTTTACAACACCCTTCTATTTATAGTTGATGAAAACTAGAAGTTACCTCCAGGGAGAAAGATAGCACAACATCTGATTTGGAGAGCTGGTTTTCGTTCTCCTCCCAAGTCAATGATGGAAGTGTTTATGACTGCGTTTCAGTTTTTGTAACTTGAACTCGGAGCCCCCTTTGGACACTGGCATGCTTTCCAGGTTTGCCATGAGTAAATTGACCGATGACTTCAACTCTTCAATGAACATGTTTTCCATTTCTTTGGACACAAATTTAGGAAATTTACGCTCCTGTGATGGAAAGTAAAGTAAAAAAAAAACCAACAACAACCAAGAGTGTATGATTGGCAAGATTACATATTTATATATACTGAATTCAATTCTCCAATAGGCATTTGTAGTGGCAAGGCGGAAGACTATTGTTTATTTTGAGGCTTTTAGTGACTGATTTCTCCTATATATTAAGAAAAGTGTAGATACGTTAAGAGCGCATTCTGAGCTGACCTGCCTATTTTTAAAATTCTTTTAAAAAATATTTTATTGAACAGTTTTTTAAAAAATAAGATAAAAAATATTATTTGCAATTTCCTTCTGTACAATATTTCCTCCTCGGTATACATCCATTGTAAATGTACTCCCCCTTATTTCAGTTTCTCTTTGTCTATACATATGATATTATATACAGTCCTTAATTTACAACCCTTCTTTTCATTTATACGTGTTTGTTCATCTCTAACTATACATTGTTAATTTCTAACTCCTGTGTCTTCTTCATTTCTTTCCTTAAGCTTCACACCTGTCCTCTTGCCATTTGTACCACTCATTCCATACCATATAATATTCTGTTTCCTCCTTTTCTTTTACTTCTTTTGTAAATTTGTCCATCTCTGCACACTCTATTATGTTTTTTAAAAAAATTCTTGTTTACTGAATAAAGGAAAAGGAGGAAAGCTTCATGTACTGTGAAAGTCTCAATTCCCTTCCCAGAATCATATGCCATCCAATCAAGGCCAAGTCTGACCATAGTTGAACCATGAGGTCATGGTGCCAGTTTTTGATTAAAAAAAAAACCTTGGGGCTGTTGTTGTGGGGAAATTCAGGATAGAACCTAGTGCTGGGTATTGTGGAAATTGGCCACCCTTGGGGTACCTCAGTTGTCACTATTAAGAGCTCCTGACAGGCCTGTAAGAGATATGAGTATTATCTTGCTTGGTATATATGTTTTATAAAATTTATTTCCTTGAGCTAATCATAAAGTTTTAAATCCCTTTATTCACTGGTGTGCTTAATGCGTTTGGATCCAAAAATTGCTTGGGCCATCTGATCACTACCCTGACGTTTGGCAAAACAGCATTAAACCTAAAATGCAATAAATCAAGAGTCAGCTCTTTCAATCATTGCTTAAAGGACGCTCTTAACATAAGATCTTTGAATGCTACAGAGAATTTTATAAGATGGTTCTAAGCATTTAGCCAAAGCGGGAATATCCACAAAGTGGTTGGCAGCTGTGTTGGTGTATTCAAAGTCCGTTGGTGTTTTTATGTGTGCTGTGCTATAATGTCAACCCCACAATCATGGTTACCCTCTTGACTTTGTATCACATTCTGTGCACAATCCTGAACCAGAGGATAGAATGTTTTGGTAGCAAAATGGACTTCAAGTTCTACATTAGGGATCTTACCGCAGAATTGCTCTCCATAAATGATCTGTACTGATGGCCGCACACACACTAGTGGGAAAATAGTTCAGCACCAGCTCCTGTTTGTGGCTTTGGGCTCCCAAAACCTATGTTTTGAAGTTAGAGTCCACCAATACTTTTTGTTACATTTGCAGATGAGGTCATAGGGAGTTTGAGTCTACTCAAATAGAGATACAGTACCTACATTTTTAAAAAAGGGACTTTTGAGTGTCTATGTCTGAAGCCAATCTCTTAGCCCAAGAGTTTAAGAATCTTTAACTGAAATCAATCCCTCCAGGAATTCTACTCACCTCTCACTCAATAGCACTTTGCTCGTCTCATTTTATAACCTGCCTAGTTTTCAACGCGAGGCATAAAATCCTCTTTCCACTGATCAGTCTTTAACTTATGGAAATGTGCCCAGGGCCAGAAAATTAAATGCTTCCTCCAAGCAAAATTTTGTTGTAATGAATGGGCAGTACATAGCCCAAATGTCTCCACTGGGGCACTTTGAGAAATAGTTAAGTTGTGACAAGTAGGCTGCGGAACAGATTCCTCATTAAAAGGTTATTTAGAAAATGAGGAACAGTCCAAGCCTGCAACACTTTTAATGACTGTTATAAATTCATGATCTCCTGCATAATGCGCAAGACAAGAAAATTTAAGCTCATGGGAGAAAACATTTATTTATTCTTAGGGGCAAAGTTTCTTACCATAGATTGTAAATCAGTACCAGATCCAGGTTGATTGGCCATTAAATGGCAGCAACATATACAGAAACCCTTGTTTTTTTGCTACCATCAGTATTCTTCTGGCCTTTTGTCAGCTAGACATAATGTGTCTACTTATTGGATCATATAATTTATATATTTAACAATCTGTTGGGGTCTTCTTGTCCAAGCAATACCAAGCTTGACTATGTGAACTCTTAATAAGAAGTAATTTAATTTAAAGGCCTTTCTTTTGGTACATTATTTGGATTGCACCTTATTATTGCTAAAAATAATGCATTGATTGCAGCTGCCAAAAAGGCAACAGAGTCCTAGGCTGCATTAACAGAGGGATAGGATCGGTGTGTGTGTGTCCTGAATTCCAGCAACAGAACGTGTTATCCAGAGGGCTCTCTGAAGAACCGTCAGATTCCTGCTGTTTCAGGGGAGGAGTGATCTGTAACCCCACCATAGCTGTCTTGTAGGGAATGAAGGGGGGGGCATGTGGGTGTCATTGGGAAATCAGCAACTACTCTAAAACGCCTGCTTTTGCCTTCGGACCCAAAGTAAGAAAGGTAGCCAACGTGAGCTATCGCAGCTGGAAGACCAGACAAAGCACAGGAATCAACGTGGACAGCATTTGGGTGAGATAATAAGAGTGCTTGAAAGTGCAACATTCCTGTAAACTAACTTTTAAACCTCCGATTAAAACTTTTTAAAGAGAAAGTGGCAGAAGAAAGGGGGGGAGCGGACGTTACAAAGCTCTCACTCCCTTGTGTCAGCAGCGAAAGCCATTAGATAGAAGAAAGGAAGTAACAGATCTTGAGAATTGCTTAAGGATGTTAGAAAGCAAATCGGAAGCCATTGGTCTTTAAATTTCACTCTATGCCTATGATTTTCTTGGTATCTTGGTGACTTTTGAGAATTGCTAGATTTGATTTTGAAGCCAGAAACTTAAAAGAATGTTGAATTAATTATCTGCATTGCTATCTAGTAGCAAACAGTACCAGTAAAAGCTGCCTAAGAAAAATTGACTTTGAAAACATTGTGGATAATAAAGAACTGGTAAAAGTCCTCTAGAAGAAAGAAATAAGACCAGCTGTGGAAACATTGCCTTCCCTTCCCTTGCTACATTATAATGGGCTGTTGAAACTGCCGTCCTGTTAGTGTGTCCCCCTTCTGCCTAAGGGGGGGGGAGAAATTGGGATAATTTGGATAACCCAGACAACTGGTTTCCTCTTTTTTCCCTCTTTGTTTATTTGGCTACTTTGGGTCTTTTTTTTTTTTTAACCTCCCCAACTTTCATCTTTTTATCTATTTTTTTTTACCTCTTGCAATGAGGTGTGGATTACCATTGTGGAATTAATTTTGTGGGGAGAATATTGATGGTGGAAAAATGATGAACATGAGAAAGATATATTAGTGGCAATACACTCCAAACGACAAACAAGAAGAATTTTTGGAAATTACACAAAAAAATAACAGAATATGACTATGAAGATATATATACTAGGAGACTTTAATGCAATCGTAAATAATGAAATAGAAATATGAAATAGACTATAAATCTAGAAAGATGAACAAGAAGCCAAGAAAAATTCTACCCAAAACATTTTTCACAATGGTGGAAGAATTAAACTTGCAAGATGCTTGGTGAATAAGATACCTGAAAGAAAGACAATATACATTCTACTCAAATAGACATTTATCATGGTCAAGAGTTGATATGATGTGGTTGTCAACAGAGCTGACACTCAAAACAACTAAGATAGACATAGATATGAGCACATGGGCAGATCATAATCCAACAACAATGACTTGGAAGGGACAGAGGATAAAAGGGAGATGGACTTTAAATTAAAAAATATGGAAAATATGGAAAAAGAATTGACATATTTCTTCCAGAAAAATAGAAAGGAAGACACATCATTACAGAATGTATAGGACATTGCAAAGCATATATCAGAGGCCTTGCAATGACATACTTAGGGAAAAAGAATAGACAGAACAGACAAATTCAAAAGAAGTTGGAATCAGAGTACAAAAGTCTGTAGATGGAGCTGCAGAAAAATCCACAAAATAAAAAAGTAAAAAATATGATGGAACTGCAAAAACATAAATTGAACCTGATAGAAAATGAGGACTTGGCAAATAAAATAAAATTGGCAAAACAAAACTTCTTTGAAAACGCAAATAAACCAGGACGTTGGCTGGCCTACAAGATCAAAAAGGAAAGAGAAAAAAAGCTGATAAGTCAACTGGTGGATGTAGAAGGAATATACAACATTTAAATGAAAAAAAAGAGAACAATAATTGAGAACTTCTATAATAAGTTGTATTAGCAAGGGAGAGTTCCAGAAGGGAAAATAAGACAATATTTAGAGAAAACTAGAATCACCAAAAATCCTAGAAAAAATTAAGAGGCACTAGAACAAAGAATTGCAATGATGGAGGTAACAGAAGGCATCAAAAGGCAAAAGAAGAGGAAAACACTAGGACCAGATGGCTTACCGGCAGAACTGTATCAAACACTACAAGAAGTGTTAAGTAATGTAATGTAATATTCAATGACTTATTAGGAGAGGCAAAAATGTCAGAAACCTGGACGGAGGCATATATAATGCTTATACTAAAAGAAGAGTCAGATCCACAACAAGTAAAGAACTACAGACCTATTTTACTACTAATGTGGATTATAATTTTTTTGCATCAATAATGGCAGAAAGAATGAAGAGACTTTTAAATGAATTTATATACATAGACCAAAATGGATTTTTCCCAAGAGACAGATCAGAGACAATATGTGAATTATATTGAATACGCTAGAGTACTATGAAGCCCACCCAGAAAAACAAATGGGGTTGTTGTTTCTAGATCCTCAAAAGGCCTTTGATAATGTCAACTGGCAATTCATGATAATGCAACTTCAAATGATGGGATTTGGTGAGGGATTTATAAATATGATTAAAACTATACATAATAATCAATCGGCAAAGGTAATGGTAAATGGTGATATGACTGGAAAGATAGCGATTACAACGGGAACTAGACAAGGATGTCCACTATCACCATTATTATTTATACTGACACTAGAGATTTTGAAATATGACAAAATAAGGAGATAAAAAGTATGAGGATCAAAAAAGAAGAGTATAAATTACAAGCGTTCGCGAGTGATTTGGTGTTTATTATGAAGGACCCAATAGAAACAGGGCCAAAACTAGTTAAAATAATAGAAGAAAATGGAGAAGTAGCAGGTTTGAAGATTAATAAAGATGAAACAAAAATTCTGGTGAAAAATATGGCAGAAAAACAGAAAAGAGAGTTGATGGGGAAACTGGACATACAAGTGGTGAAAAAAGTGAAATATCTGGGTATTCAATTCACATCAAGATGTGAAACACTAAAGGAGGATAACTATTATAAGGTGAGAAAACAAATAGAAATAGACTTGGAAAGATGGAAAAACCTACAATTATCACTGATGGGAAGAATAGCAGTAGTAAAGATGAATATATTACCAAGATTGTTATACCTGTTCCAAACAATACCGATAAAACTAGAGAAAAAATTCTTTGAAGGTATGAACAAAATAATGGGGAAATATATATGGCAAGGGAAAAAAGCAAGAATTAATATAAAAATGTTACAAGATGCAAAGATTCAAGGTGGATTTGGATTACCAAACCAGGAATTGTACTATCAAGAAGCAGGTCTAGCTTGGATGAAAGAATGGATTTTACTGAGAAATACAAGATTATTGACACTGGAGGGGCATGATTTGCAACTGCAATCATGCTTTTTGTGGTATGATAAAGTAGGGTACATGGCTATTTTAAAAGACATTATATAAGGATTGGATTATTAACAATATGGGAAAGAGTGAAAGGGAAACATTATTCAGAAATACCAATGTGGTTTTAAACGATGGAAGCATTGACACATCCAAATATTAGTAGTATGAAAAGTATTATTAGATACAAAAATATCTTAACAGAAAAGGGGGAACTAAAACAAAAACAAGAATTAGAAAAACAAGGGATTGATATAGATTGGTTTTCACAATTGCAAATACCATCAAGATATTAAAAAGATAAAAAGGAGTATGGTTTTAACTTAGGAAGTTCGGAGTTGGATAAAATACTTACGGGAACAGGAGAAAAAATAATCAGTGAATTATATAGCTACCTATTAAGAACTATACTAGAAAAAGTGGTAAAAAATACAATGTTAACTTGGGCAAAGAATTTTGGCCATATGATTGAACTAGAAAAGTGGCAACAACTATGGGAAAGCAATTATAAACTAACCATGTCAACAGCTTACAAAGAAAACTTATACAAAATATTTTACAGATGGCACATATCACCGGGAAAACTAGCTAAGATGTTTAAAGACAAGTCAGCAAAATGTTAGAAATGTCAACAAGCAATAGGTTCATACTACCACACATGGTGGACATGTGCAGAAGCAAGAAAATATTGGATAAAATAAGAGTATGGTTAAAGAAAATGTTGCAACAAGAAATAGAATTTCTTGTTAGTTATATTAGAGATATTTATATTAGAGATATTTATATTAGAGATATTTTTACTAGGTACTATCCCAGAGAAATTCAAGAAAGAGGATACTTATTTGATTATACATGTAACTACAGCAGCGAGAATTGTATTCACCCAAAATTGGAAATTAAATAAGCTACCAACAGATGAAGAGATAATAAAAAAGATATTAGATTGTACAGAGATGAATAGGTTGACAATGAAAATAAAAGATAAAGAGGAATCGGAGTATTTCAAAACATGGGGAAGGTTCTATGACTGGCTAGAGAAAGCAAACTAGAAAAGAAAGTAGGAAGAAGATAAAATACCCAGATGATGCACTATTAAATGGAAAGGGCGGGGGGAGAAAGGGAAAACAGAAAGAAAATATTAAATATATAAGTATATATTCAAGAGTGAAATATAAAGGGAGGGAAACATAACTAGGGTAGACTAGAGAAGGTAAGAGAATAAGAAATGATACTAAATTATATTTGGCTTGGCGGAAATACCATCCCAAGAAAACATAAACTGAGTTTTGAAATACACAACAACAATAATAGAAAAAGAAAGGGAGAGAGGAGAGAAAAAAAGGAAGACAGGGGAAAGAAGAAAGAGGTAAGGAGAGGAGGATGGAAGGGGGAGAAAGAGAAGGAGAGAGGGTAGGAAGGGGAAGAGGAAGAGCAGGAGTAGGAGAAAGGGAAGGGAAGAAGGGAGGAGAAGGAGAGGAGGAAGGAAGGAAGTAAAGAAGGGAGGGAGAAAAGAAAGGAAAAACAAGGAGGTGTTACAAAAGGAGGAAAGGATGGTAAATAAAGCAACCCAAATTGTACATTATAACTTATTAAATGAAATAATAAATGTATAAGAATGATAAATGTAAAGAAGAACACCAATTATGTGAATGTATACTTAAAATGGTATGTAAGAGAATAAAAATTCTTTGGAAAACAACAACAGAGATATAGAATCAAGATCACATGAAGTTCTTTACAAAGCCTTAGTAAGACCACAGTTGGAATATGGCATCCAGTTTTAGTCACCACAATATAAAAAAAAATGCAGAGACTCTAGAAAGAGTACAGAGAAGAGCAACAAAGATGATTACAGAACTGGAGGGGAGGGTAAAATATATGAATACAATTGCAGAAATTTGGTATGTTTGATTATGAAAGAAAGACTAGGGAGACCTACCTGATAGCAGCTTTCCAAATTTGAGGGATTGCCAAAAAGAAGAGGGGTACAACATATTCTCCAAAGCACTGAATCACGACTTATGACCATTCACGTAGTGACTGTTTGAAGTTAAGATCTCCCCAAAGATACTTCAAATATGTTCTGAAGTTCCAGTGGCCAGCCCTCCTGTGTCATGTTATGGCATTTTGGCTTCTCAGCAACCAGCTTGCATTTACAGCCATCCTGTTATCACATGACCCAATTTATGCTATTTTTTGCTGCAAACGGCATTTGACTTCCGGTTTTAGATAAAAACCATTCAAAATGAACAATGGATTTGCTGAACAACATTTGTTTTACAACTGCCAGAAAAAGATCATAAAATCATTTTGGTCAGTCATGGGAATAATTCACTTTATGACTGCCACAACTTACAACCTTAATTGCCAGGCTCAATTACAGCTGTAAATCATGGACATCTTGTATTGTGTTCAAATGTTCAAAAAGGCATCAAATACAAGCTAACACGTGTGAAATAAAAATAAGGCTGTGCTCTGTTGATTTTTACATCTAATTTTGATCTCGTCTGAAGTACCTGCTGTGACAAGGTTTTTGAAACACACAACGCAGGGTCAAAAGAAGAGAAGGGAAAGGCGCTTCTCCAATGCTGTTGCTACAATAATGTATTATGATTTTATTCATAATATAAAGATTCACATGGATATCTTGGGAGCGTTTTTGCTAAAACAAATGTTTCCTCAACGAACAGCATATTCAAAGATCCCTTCCCTCCCCACATAAGACCCTGTGGCAAAATAGGATACATAAACATTGCCGTTATTATCCTCTCTCCCCCAGGAAGTGATGGCTTAGTTTGGACACTGTGTATCTGTGCTACTTGAAGATGAACTGAACTGGTAATTGATACAACCCCATGGACTGTCATGTACAGTAAAGGATCTGTGTGTCAAGACAACACAATATCTGTTAAGACTCAGAAGAACAACTGAAGGAACTGAATGCCTGACAAGATCTACATCTGAGATCTCAGCTATTTCGATGTTCAACAACAGTACACAATCTAATCTCTTAAGGCACCTCACCATGCTTGATATAATCAGGCCCACCTATTTTTTCCCCTACTTCTCTGTCCTATTTTTTCTCCTCATTCCTCTTTAGTTCAACTAGATCCATGATCCATGTATGCTCCTTCCGTATCTGCCATTTTATTAGGCTCTTGTTTGGTCTTTGTGTGGGGGATAGGTCTATATTTTGTACTGTAACTACTGTAATTGTCAACAAGCATCACATAAAGCTGGTTCGGACTGGCTGCAGCCTGCTCCCTAGACAAAAATGATTCTTGACTCCATAGACTCCAAAGGAACTTTTCCAGAGATGCTGAGTGCAGCACAAGCGAGGCAAGGTCTGAAGAAAAAATACGTGAAAACCATATAATGAAAACAGTACTCTATATCCAAAATTCTACCCTCTATGAGAGTAATCCAATCAGGTCCTGTTCCAATGTTTTGGGAACCCTGTGTCTCAGGTGCTGCAGTTAATCCTTTCCCAGTGCTGGTGTCCTTGAAGGCAGGAAGATGGCTCAGTGTCCATGTTAAATTTTCTCAGTACATTCACACCTCCAGCACTCTTCCCTTCACAAATGCCCTCTTCCCCCAGTTGCAACAGTTGCTAGTGGGCTTCAAAGAAAGCAAAATGAGCTTCAAAGAAAGCAAAAATAAGCCGCTGACAGCTGGAAAGTCGGCAGCCCGGGTTTAAGACTCGCATGTCACACGACAGGGTGAGCTCCTATCCTTGCCCCAACTCCTGCCAACCCAGCAGTTTGAAAGCATGCACATGTGAGTAGATAAATAGGTACCACTTTAGTGGGAAGATAGCAGTGCTCCATGACATCATGCTGATCAAATGACCATGATAAATAAATACCGTAAGCATGTGATATTTAGCAATGTTTTAGATATTGTTGTTGTTGTTGTAACCTGTAATTTTCAATTTCCTTTTTAAATGCCATTAATACTACATTTTGGTTTGATATATATCTTACTTTTTTTCCAGAAATTAAGTCTTATATCAAACTCTCTCCTTGTTTTATTCACACAACCGTCATCCTGCCAGTAGTCTAAGAACACCAAATAATAAATAATACCACCACCCCCAATTTAAATCGGGACCAGAGTCTAATGTAGTGCATGAAAGTGGCTGGCAATAGAATTAATTATTTAAATTATATTCCACCTTTCCTACATGAGCTCTGCATGGCTTTCCTGGAGATCTGCCTTAATTTTTATCCCTGGGCCAGAACTCTGTGAGACGGCTGAGAGAATCTTAGTATTCTGGATCTTCTCAATCTTCTCAATTATACAGATAATCCTCGACTTTCAACCTGTCACTTAGCAACTGTTTGAATCTTGACCCCACTCAAAAGGCACCCTCCCCCCCACGAGTGATATGATTTTGGGAGCTTAGCTACCGACTTTCATTTATGGCTGTTCGCCATGTCCCACAGTCATGACCCAGGTGTGGGTTCCGGCAGTCACTACTGCCACGCGCATGCGCAGTACAATAAAAATTATTCTGCACATGCACAGAAGCAAAACAAAAACAAAACAAGAGAGTGCCTGGAGAACCAGTTCGGGGAGGTGTTGGGTGGCAGGCCTGGGTTGCTACTGGTTCCAGTGACCCAGGCTCCCAAACCACTATCAGTTCGGCCGAACCAGTAGGAACCCACCACTGATGTGACCACAATTTACTCTTTTTTTGGTTGAAAACCATTGTTTACTTTCAGTTTTCAGCAAAACACCCCATAGCAAACAATGACTGCAGCGTTCACTTAATGATCATTGAAAAAAAAAGAGGTTGTAAAATTGGGTTGGTCACATGGTTACACTTTATGGCCATAACGATCAAACTCTATTACAGTTGTATGTTGAGGACTATCGATACTTCATTGGCTCTTTTATTGAAACATGGTTTTCCAACTTATTTGCTTTTAAATCTCTGGTCCCTTAAATGTCTGGCATTTATTTATTTATTTATACATACACACATTTGTAGGCCATCCAATTTTCGAATAATTTAGGGCAGCTTACAATTTTAATCCTTTTCAAAATTCTAGAAGATGAAAAAGGAATCGTGAGCAGCTAAAAAAAACAAACCACAAACTAAAAGATATCTATCCATCAGGGGCTCAACCTTCGCTCTGCCCCAGAATCTGGGAGAACAGCCAGATCTCCATAACATCTGGAACATCATCAGGGTGGAAGCCATCCGAATCTCCAGAGGATCTCTTTCCAGAAGGCAGATCCCATGAGGGAGAACGTATGCTTCTCTGACAGAAAGTGTCAACAAATAAATAGACAGACAGCTTTTGATAAACACTGCCACTGCCTGAGCCATTAAAAAAAAAGGGAGGGGGAGCTCAAACCCAGTCAGCAGCCCTTCCTTCCATCCCGTCTCTTACCTTGGCAATTTGGTCTGCCATTTGGAGACGACCATCAAGCTCCCGCCTAATTTGGGCTGCTTGCTCATCAGGATTGTCCAGCTGCACAAAAGGAGAACAAAATCATTAGCAGCGATTCAGCAACAGTAAAGGAACAAAAATGTTGTCGACGGAAAAACAATATTTTAACCTCCTCTGCTTTTATCGTACTAGTATGTCCTTTGAAAAAAAGCAGCTGATGAGAATCAAGGATAATACGTAGGCTACAATTAAATATATATATAAAATAAACCAAGGAAGACTAGTTTGGTATAGTGGCTAAGCTGCTGGCCTGGAAACCAGAAGCCTGCGAGTTCTACTCCCACTTTAGGAATGAAAGCCAGCTGGGTAGATTTGGGCCAGTCATTCTCCCCCTTGGCCCAGCCCACCTCACAGGGTTGTTTTTGTCAGTGGTAAAATTCATTTTTTTTATTACCGGTTCGGTGGGCATGGCTTGGTGTGTGTGGCAGGGGAAGGATACGGCAAGATCTCCATTCCCTCCCCATTCCTGGGGAAAGGAAAATCCCCATTCCCTCCCCACTCTGTGGCCAGCCAGAGGTGGTATTTGCCGGTTCTCTGAACTACTCAAAATTTCCGCTACCGGTTCTCCAGAACTTGTCAGAACCTGATGAATTTCACCTCTGGTTGTTGTGGAGAAGAGGAGGAGAAAATATTAGGTATGTTTGCTGCCTTGAGTGAGTTATAAAGTTAATAAAGGTGAGTTTAAAAAATCTAATAAATAAATAAATAAATACATACATACATACATACATACATACATACATACATACCCTTTGTTTCTTTGTTATTTTACCTTACAGAACATATTTTCCTCTATATCTAGTTCTTGAATGTTAGGCAACCATTCATAATTATGATAAATGCCCCCCGAACATTGTCATTCCATACATTGCAGGAATATCAGAAAAGCTCTGGAGGATCTTCAGCCAACACAACATACATACATACTTCAAACCCAAGAATACACTAAGGCAGACTCTTGTCCACACCAAGGATAAAACACCAGATACACACTGGGCAACGTGGTATATGCACTACAATGCAGTGCAGATCTGCACATTGGGGAAACCAAACAACCATTTCATAAATGCATGACATGACTTAGGAGAACAAATAGATCAGGACTAGATTCAGCAGCCCATCTGCATTTAAAAGGCAAAGGTGACTCTTTTGAAGACAGCAAAGTCCACATTTTGGACAGAGAGAACCTCTGGTTTGAAAGACGAGTCAGAGGCCATCTATAGTAGTAGTAGTAGTTAGACTTATATACCGCTTCATAGGGCTTTCAGCCCTCTCTAAGCGGTTTACAGAGTCAGCATATCGCCCCCACAGTCTGGGTCCTCATTTCACCCACCTCGGAAGGATGGAAGGCTGAGTCAACCTTGAGCCGGTGAGATTAGAACCGCTGAACTATCTATGTCTAAAGTGAACAGCCCTCTCTCAACAGAAGGGAGAGATATGATATCATCTATCTTCAGTCTACAACACAGTCCTTTCAGCAGTTCCAAGAAGGCTCCACATCCATTTGCACCACTCAGGTGACCCAGTGGTGGGTTTCTACCAGTTTTACTACCGGTTCACTCTTGCGCTCTCTCTCTCTCACACACACAACGATTCTGCACATGCGCAGAAGCATCTGGGTGGGCGGGCAGAGCTGCCCACTGCTGCCACTACCAATTCAGCTGAACCAGGAGCAACTCACAACTCACTAAAAGAATGTAAATGACCAGATGTCTGCAAGGAATATAAATCCTTCCATTCCTCACCATCCAGTCAGAGCTGAAGAAGCTTCTCAGATGAGAAGCAAAATGTTTTCAAAGTAAAACCAGAAAGTCCTCTTGCCTCTTGAAAAAAGCACCATTGAGACAACCATGACCTGGATGACTGAGAATCTCCATAGACATGACTGCGTGTTATGATGTTTTTTGCCAGAAACTAGCATTTACTGTTGCCCATTGTGGACAATGTGTTCGCTTAATGACTGCATCATTCATCTAATGACTATTGCAAAAAAGGTTGTAACAGTTGTATGAATGGGGGTAGTCTTGTGATGATCCACTTAACAATCGACACAGTTGCAACTCAATTACAGTCATAAGTTGAGGACTATCTATATTGTTTTGTTGTAACTTTCATATAGCAACTATAAATTCTTTTTTAAACATTTAACATCTGAAGCGGGATATTTAATGGTATCCACTATTCCAAAACTCTTCTTCCCCAAGCTCCAATCTATGACAGCTCCTTGGTTTTGCTCACAGGAGAATTTGACACCTATGACTACATATTGAATTTGTGACAAGCATCTACATGCAAACCTAAGATCTGCTCAATCTAAGCTATGTATAAATCATGCTAAATCATGTTCAGGAATTACATCCATTCTAGATAACATGGATGTGCCATTACTAGAAAAAAACATGTCTGCAATCACATTAATCATAGATAAAGATAAAGATTCCCCTCACACATATGTGCTAGTCATTCCCAACTCTAGAGGGTGGTGCTCATCTCTGCTTCAAAGCCGAAGAGCCAACGCTGTCTGAAGACATCTCCGTGGTCATGTGGCCAGCATGACTAAACATCAAAGGTGCACGGAACGCTGTCACCTTTCCACCAAAAGTGGTCCCTATTTTTTCTACTTGCATTTTTACATGCTTTTGAATAGCTAGGTTGGCAGAAGCTGGGGCAAGTAATCGGAGCTCGCTCCATTACACGGTGCTAGAGATTTGAACCACCGAACTGCTGACCTTTCTGATTGACAAGCTCAAGTGTCTTAGCTACTGAGCCATCGTGTCCCCAAATTAATCATATTAATCAGGCTCTATTGAAAGATGTAAATTAGGTTACCTCCTAACTGACACTTTGCCAAGATTTTGTTCATCTAAAACGCATGAGGGCGAGCTATTGAAGTCTTTTTAATCTTTCAGAAAAGAAAGGCAATTATCATTTAAGGCCTTTATTTTTCTTCTCCAGGCGAAAAGAAAAAAAAAATCAATTGAGTTTGCAAAGTTCACAAAGACCTTTGCTCAATAAAAATAGATGTACTGCGATGTCTGTATTTGGTTGGGATTGGTGTACATCTTGCTCTGACACAAGAAACATAGCTGAAAATACTCTTAGGGCAAGTCTGAAATTTTTTGCTTGCAAATGCAAAATTAAAGGCACAGTTCTGTGCTTCGCTTTCAAAATTGAGATGACCGGTATACAGAAGCATATGAGACTGTGTAAGTGGTTTATTCTTTATGAACTGGCTTATATCTCCAACTTGGTTTATTAGCAGGGCAGGGAGGATAGATAGAGATTGACATATAGTCTGCCTGCTTACAGGCCTTTTCTTTTCCTAACAGAAGGCTTCACTCTTCAGCTATTTTCTCCCTTTGCTCTTTCTTTAGAGCCGAGGTGGCGCAGTGGTTAAATGCAGCACTGCAGGCTACTGCTAGATCAGCAGTTCAGCGGTTCAAATCTCACCGGCTCAGGGTTGACTCAGCCTTCCATCCTTCCGAGGTGGGTAAAATGAGGACCCAGATTGTTGGGGGCAATATGCTGACTCTCTGTAAACCGCTTAGAGAGGGCTGAAAGCCCTATGAAGCGGTATATAAGTCTACTGCTATTGCTATTGCTATACATTTTTTGGCCATCTGAATTCCTCTTCCTTCTCTTCAAAAGTTCAATTGTAGGACATTGTTGCTGTTAGTTGCGAAGTTGTGTCTGACCCATTGCAACCCCATAGACAACGTTCCTCCAGGCCTTCCTGTCCTCTACCATCCTCTGGAGTCCATTTAAGCTCACGCCTACTGCTTCAGTGACTCCATCCAGCCACCTCATTCTCTGTCGTCTCCTTCTTCTCTTGCCCCTCAATCTTTCCCAGATGACTTTGGGGAAAATGTATCATTCTTTTTTTAGTACAAAATATGATTACAGTATTACAATACTTTCTACCCAAATATAGGTAGTCCTCGACTTACAATAGTTCATTTAGTGACCATTCAAAGTTACAATGGCACTGGTAAAGGTGACTTATGACCATTTTTTACACTTACGACCTTGGTAGCAGCCCCATGATCATGTGATCAAAATTCCGATGTTTGGCAACTAGTTCATACTTATGACCGTTGCTGTGTCCACAGGTCATGTGATCATCTTTTGCAACCTTTCAATCTGCAAAATCAATGGGGAAGTCACATTCGCTTAACAACCGTGTTGCTAATTTATCAACTGCAGTGACTCACTTAACAAAGGAGGCAAGGAAGGTCATAACATCAAAACTCACTTAACAACAACAATGTGGGATTCAATGGTGTTCATAAGTCAAGGACAATCTATAATACATGAGACTGTCCAAAATGACTTCCCATCTCTTGTCCAAACATTGAAATTCAGGGTCTAAAATTAGTTAGCTGCCCCATTAAATGGAGCCAAACTCCCCCGCCCTTCTAAAAGCTGATCTTTAAGGCTTGAGTCTAATTTCACCTGTCATATTATTTCAACAGTCTTGTACAACTAGCCTTTAGCGTTCAATAATGCAGGCTACGTTAAGTGCAAATGTACTGTCTGATTGAATGCTTGGTATTCTAATATTACATTTTTAAAGCATGTCTTTCTGAGATAGCAGAGCACTTTGTTAGCAAGTGACCTTTTGTAAACATTGTGAATAAATAAATATTAATTGCTTTATAAGCATCGTGAACATGTGCCCCGTATGCTGCACGTACCGACTAGGTTTGTGGGAGGCAGGCAAAGGTGCACTGATTTGCAAGAAGATCTCTCCATTAGAGATCCTACTGTGTGTAGAATAGCATGAGTGTCAGCCTCTATCTCGCATGCTTGATATCAGCAGCCATAGTAATGGGGAGGGAAGCGTCTCATGGTATTTGGGAGGAGAAACATGCTGGTGGAGACATCTCGATAAAGGGAGTTTTGTTCTCATCATCTTCTGCGCATGCTGAAGGCTCGTGTTTGGGTTTGGGCAAGGCCAACCGTCTCTGCATACCAACTGAATGAGGCAACCTGAAGATGCAACTCACATGATAACCTTGGAGGTTGGAGATTGGACATTGGGCTGGGATAACTGCAGGGAGGGACATTTGATATGTACAAGCTCGTGTTTTTTTGCTTCAGATCTTGCTTCACTTTCGCTGTTTTCATTTCATATCCAGTAAAAGTACTTTTTCTCTAAATAAATGGAGTTGGGAGATTCCTTTCTTGGATGTTAAATGAGGCACGCTTGACAACGAGTGTCAGCCCTTCAAGGTAGTCCAGACATAAAACCGGACCTGACAGTACCCTTCAGAGGTGGGATTCACTTACCTTCCCTATTGGTTCGCAAATGTGAGCGTGAGCACACCGCCTTCTGGCATTGAGCAGTGCTCATGCATTACATTGTGGCAAATGGGTGGAGTCTCCCACAGCAGCCGCTACCGGTTCGCCCAAACTGCAGAGAATCAGCTAAATATTACCTCTGGTACACTTATTGTAAGACTTCAGTAGTAGATTCTCCCAAATCTGAAAGCATTTTCTTCCTCCATTGCCTTTATCTTCTGGAGAATTAGGGAGGGCTTTTTTCTGTGATGCTTTCTCCATCCCCATTCCTGCCTGTGGGCTGAGATATCCCTTATCTGACTGTTACCCTGGCTATGACTCTTCCTCCTGTCTCCTGAGGTTCTTGTCACAGCCTGTCAGAGTAGGCTTGGGGCAACACTGGGTTTTGGTTGTACTTGTGGCATACTAGCCAAAACACGCTAAAAACTGACTGGTAATATCCTTATGTGGAAACATAGAAAATTGATAGCAGAAAAAAGACCCAATGGTGCATCAAGTCTGCCCTTTGAGTTTTTGTCTTGTTTTTGTTTTCTTTTTAATTAATTAATTGTTTTATTTATTATTTTGGTTTTTAAATTTTTTTTCAACTGGCTGATAACCCTGCATTGCCCAGGTATTTATTTATCCTAATCCGTATATTTGTCCTCAAAAATAATCCCAGGCCAAACATAATTTCCAATGTTGGATTTTCTCCCTTTACCAGAGGGAGCCCCCTTTTGGAGTACTGCGAAACCATTAGCATGGCAATACAGCTGTACAATAGAAGCCATTTTATGGCAATACGGTAGAAGCCATTTTAAGGCATAACAGGCTGTATCTTAACAGAACACACACCCTGAGGGATGCTAGGGGTTCCTTACCCCCAAAGTATTTGTTTTCAGAGAGTAAATCATCTGTATACCAAGTTTGAAATTGCTTGAGGCATTCCAGAGTTAAGCTGGAACACCCATACTGACACCCCCACTTATATATACAGGTGAAACTCAAAAAATTAGGATATCGTGCAAAAGTTCATTTATTTCAGTAATGCAACTTAAAAGGTGAAACTAATATATGAGATAGACTCATTACATGAAAAGCAAGATAGTTCAAGCCGTGTTTGTCATAATTGTGATGATTAGAATATTGTGAAAAGGTGCAATATTCTAGGCTCAAAGTGTCCCACTCTAACCAGCTAATGAAGCCATAACACCTGCAAAGGGTTCCTGAGCCTTTAAATGGTCTCTCGGTCTGGTTCAGTAGGAATCACAATCATGGGAAAGACTGCTGACCTCACAGTTGTGCCGAAAACCATTATTGACACCGTCCATAAGGAGGGAAAACCTCAAACGGTAATTGCAAAAGAAGTTGGATGTTCCCAAAGTGCTGTATCAAAGCATATTAATAGAAAGTTATGTGGAAGGGGAAAGTGTGGAAGAAAAAGGTGCACAAGCAGCAGGGATGACCGCAGCCTGGAGAGGATTGTCAGGAAAAGGCCATTCAAAAATGTTGGAGACTTTCACAAGGAGTGGACTGAGGCTGGAGTCAGTGCATCAAGAGCCGCCACTCACAGACAGATCCTGGACATGGGCTTCAAATGTTGTATTCCTCTTGTCAAGCCACTCCTGAACAATAAACATCATCAGAAGTGTCTTACCTGGGCTAAAGAAAAACAGACCTGGTCTGTTGCTCAGTAGTCCAAGTCCTCTTTTCTGATGAGAGCAACTTTTGCATCTCATTTGGAAACCAAGGACCCAGAGTATGGAGGAAGAATGAAGAGGCACACACTGCAAGATGCCTGAAGTCCAGGGTGAAGTTTCCACAGTCTGTGTTGATTTGGGGAGCCATGTCATCCGCTGGTGTTGGTCTGGAAGTTGGTTCCAAGCTTCAACTATTTTTTCTGTGATGTAATATTAACCTAACTTTTGAACTTATCTCCTTTACCTTTAAAAGAGAATGTTAGAGGCGGCCCAGTGCTACCTAGAATGCATTTATCTTATTAAAAGAAAGATTATGTGGAAATGTTGATGGATTGCATCCTATGCTCTGGACTATTCAGCCTTTTGAAAAATGACTTGCCTAAATCAGTGGAGGAAACACTTCAAACATTTCTGCATGTCATATGCTGGGAGGAAAGGTTAATGCTTTAAATAAAAGGGAGGAGATCCAAAAAGATCTAGATAGGCTTGAGCAGTGGGCGGAAGTGAATAGGGTGGAATTTGATGGGGAGAAATGCAAGGATAGGAAAAATGTAAGACACAAGAACAGGATGGGTAAAGCCTAGCTTGGCAGCAGAATACACGGAAGGGATCTGGGTGTCCTTGTGTACTACGAGCTAAGGATGTGCCACCAATGTGATGCAGCTGCTAACAATGCAAAAGCTATCTTGGGATGCATTAACCATAGCACAGAGTCCAGATCGCAGGAAGTCATTGTTCCACTTGATTCTGCTCATTTGGAATATTGTGTACGAGACAGTTAAAAAAAGACAATGATAAACTGAAGCAGGTGCAGAAGACCATGACCAAGGTAGTGAACTGCCTAGGTACTCTATGAAGAACAGTTGAAGGATCATATATTTTTTGCATCCTTAAAAAAAATAATTGAGAGGAGATGAAGCAATCTACAAAGATCTGAAGGGTTTTCACAGAGAAGAAGGGTTGTCTGTTGGTCCAGGTTCAAGCAAGAAACCACAAGAGGAATTTACTGACAGTAGAATTTGCCCTGGATGTGATGGGTTTATCTTTTGCTAAAGGTCATCAGAATAGGTACTGAACAGAGGGTTGGAACAGATGACCTCTAATGACATTTCCAATTCCATGATTCTATGATGCAGTCAAGTTGGGCTGTAGAAGTCAATATTGTGGTGATAATCTGGACATATGGAATCTTGTGAGGTGGTAAACACCATGAATGAAATGAAAGAAAGAAAGAAAAAAATAGATACCTTGTGCATTTGTGAGAGTAAGAGAGAGAACACAATAGAATACATGCAATCATATTGAGCTATTTTATCTATGTATTTATCTCTATAGATTTTAATCAACACTCAGCTCCAGCTTACTGTGAGCACTTTACATAATATAATATTTACATAATTAAAGCCCAGAATAATGAAAGATATTTGCATGGAAGTGAATGCATATATTTAATTATAAATGTAAAAGGATGTCTGTTTGTCTGTCTGTCTGACTGATTGACTGTCTACTTTTGATATAATCTCAATGTTCATGTTTGAAAATAAAAATCCATAGGTGGATGATACTGTGTAGTGGGAAGTTATGTTTCAATGAATTAGGATAATGGCAGATCCACTTCCCAGTTCTGAGAAAAAAATGTTCTGAATAAGTGCAATCTTGGGGAAATTATACTAATATGTGATGTTGATAAGTGAATGCAAAAAAGATTGGAGTACAAAAAAAAACATTTGGGCTCTTTGGGTACCCATTAATGTAAATGTGTTTTTATTTTCCATTTTCATTTTTGTACAGTCACATATATACTGTGCAGAACCGGGGCCTTATAACTTTAAACAATAAACACAGCCATTCCTCTTGTCAATAATACCCCCAAATTTGGGTACCCATTAATGAATGAAAAGAGAGATAGTGGAGAGGTTTTCTTTAAGGAAAATAACCATTTATTCAAATATACTATATAGTTTAGGCATACATTTATTTATAAGTACCCATGGCGAAGGAATAAACTGAAAAACATTGTTGATTTGTTTATGATGAAAAACTGAGAGTATTAGTGAAGGATACAAGAGTGTTGAGAGGTTCTGAATGTGGTACAAACCATTATTTGATATAGGCAAGAGGGGATTTGAGAAAAATAGATATGGAAGAAAGGAAGTTAGAGTGAAAGTACAAAGACTGCAGAAACAGAAAGAATGAGGAAGTACAGAATAGATTGGGGGCAGGAATGTGTCCAGGTAATCCTCAACATATGACCACAATTGAAAAGAAAGTTTGGAACAATGGTAGAATGCTTACTAACAACAGAAAAGTAAAGGATGTGCAAAAGCTGGTAAAAAGGAAATGGTACTGTACAGTGGTGGGTTTCAAAAAATTTTCGAACCTACTCTGTGGGTGTGGCCTCCTTTGTGGGAGTGGCTTGCCAGCCATATGACCTGGTGGGAGTGGCTCTCTCTCTCTCCTTTTGTCTCTCTGTCTCTTTTTCCTTTCTTTTTCCTTTTTTTCTTTCTTTTTTTCTTCCTTCCTTTCTCTTTCTCTCTCTGTGTGAGTCTCTCTCTCTCTCTCTCTCTCTCTCTCTCTCTCTCTCTCTCTCTCTCTCTCTCTCTCTGTGTGTGTGTGTGTGTGTCTGTGTGTGTGTGTGTGTGTGTTTGAAATCTCTTCTGTAGGTGTGGCCTGCTTTCTGGTGGAACCTCTTCTACCCGGTTCGGTAGATTTGACGAACTGGTTTTACCGAACTGGTGCAAACTGGTACCTCTGGTACTGTATGTAAATATTTGTCCAAGCAAGCTGTTTATCGGACTGTGTGCCAGGATTCCAAGTAATATACCCACAGCAAACAGAACTCTGAGGCAGGTAGATTCCTTAAAGAACAGTTTTATTGGATACATGATATTGTATATAGGTAAAAACTGACTCTAATGGTTCCTGCTGTTTTCATCTAATTAAAAATAAAAGTTTTCCCCCCTCTTCCCAAAAATCAGCCACATGGTCCAATCAAAGTGCTGCCTAGTTGCTTGGTAACTTCACTCCTCCTCTCTCCAGTCACCTGTGGGAATGTCCTTGGTTCCCAGAGGGAACTATTTTGTTTTGGCTGCAAACCTCTCCAGCTATCTCAACTCCCCCCCTCCCTAACCCTCATCTCTTTTGTGACAACACTGAAGCCTCAAAGATGGCCTCAGTCATGCAAGCTTCAGAGTTGACACTGTGCTTATTTCAGACGAACAGGAAGAACTGATTCAGAATGCAGTGGTATATCCAGATCCATGTTAAACCACTTTGGCTGAACTGCACTGACTCCCCATTACATCCCAGATACAATTCAAAGGGCTGGTTATCACTTTTAAAGTTCCCCAATGTTGAGGGGAGTTAATATCAGATCCCACTTCTCCTGCTCATCCTACTCCCTCCATCTCCAACTTTTAGTTGTTGTATTTTCTATATTTATACTTTTGTAGCATTTTATTTATATAGTTTCATTTTTTAAAATATTGTGAGCTGCCTAAAATTACCCTGTGTTAAGATGGTTGCCAATAAATTGAGGGAGGGAGGGAGGGAGGGAGGGAGGGAGGGAGGAAGGAAGGAAGGAAGGAAGGAAGGAAGGAAGGAAGGAAGGAAGGAAGGAAGGAAAGGTAGAGAAGCTTCAGGTCATTTCCTATGATTTGATGAAATCGTGGAGGTGCATCTTCTTGTCCCAGGCCTATGGAAAAGCCTCCCACAGGAGATTCATGAGGCTCTAATGCTTTAGCCTTTTGGAAGGTCCAGAATTCCAGAACTGGACCAGGATGGAAGTTGAGTCAGGGATCAATAAATATGGTTGGTCTGGTGCCTGGTGGAAAGATTTTGTTCCCTTTTTATCTTGCTCTTTTTATTCAAAAGAGCTGCCTAGGGCTTGTGAGTTGCCTTGAATCACGGGTGAGCAAGGCAAACAGGCCAGTTCTTTAAATAAAATAAACAAATAAATGAAAATAGCAGCGCCTAGGGAGTATGTTTGGGAAAAAAGAAGAATATGTTGTATTACACTAAATTCATTAATCCTATCCCTGAAGGTTTTGTGCCGAAAGGAACACGCCTATGGTTGGAAGGCTGGAATACTAAGTCAGTGAGCTAGGAGCTTCTCAACCATTATAATCTATAAAGCATAATTAAATATTACATCTGAACAAGGTAGTTATGGCTTATTTATAATTAAAATAAATGGCTAGAGAAAGTTTCCCTCTCCCAACCTACTCATCTTCTTGATTTTTAGCTTCTCTATTTAATCCTTCTAATTTTAATTGTATTGCAATACTCCCCTCACCTACTTTTTAACATATTGTAAGCCACCCAGAGGGATGGGGTGGCTCAGCGGCTAAGATGCTGAGCTTTTCGATCAGATGGCAGTTCAGCAGTTTGAATCCCTAGTGCCGCATCCCAACATCTGCCAACCTAGCAGTTTGAAAGCATGTAAAAATGCAAGTAGAAAAATAGGGGCCACTTTGGTGGAAAGGTAACAGCGTTCTGTGCGCCTTCGGTGTTTAGTCATGCTGGCCCCATTACCACAGAGACATCTTCGGACAGTGCTGGCTCTTCAGCTTTGAGGAATGACTAGCACATATGTGCGAGGGGAACCTCTACCTTTACCTAAGCCACCCAGAGTTCCTGTATAATACATAAATAAATATAAGGTCAAGAATGAACTGAATTATTAAGGTTTAAATACCAAGCTAAATGAAGTTGAAGAAAATATATACATCAGTATGTGACTGTGGGAGAATGAAAGATTACTTCAAAGACAAAGGAGAAATATTGGCATATATTAGCTTTAGTTATATATTTTTTGATCTTATGTCTTTTAATTTTGGGGTTAATTTTTTTTTGCTTCTTTCCTTTCCTTTATGCTTGATACAAAAGAAAGTTATGTGATAGATATGCATGTACTGTATACATCACGCAGATCAGTGGTGGGTTTCAAATTTTTTTAGAACCTCTTCTATAGGTGTGGCTTGCTTTGTGGGAGTGGCTTGCTGGCCATGTGACTGGGTGAGAGTGGCTTGCCAGCCGTGTGACCAGGTGGGCGTGGCCA
Source organism: Thamnophis elegans (assembly GCF_009769535.1). NCBI lineage: Eukaryota > Metazoa > Chordata > Lepidosauria > Squamata > Natricidae > Thamnophis > Thamnophis elegans. The sequence goes on along the minus strand of NC_045542.1, from coordinate 138,317,650 downwards.
ACTTGTAAAATGTGGTGAAACTCACTTAACAATGCTCTTGCTTAGCAACCAAAATGTTGTCTCAGAAACTCTGGCATTTGAAGCATGCAAGTCTTAAAGCTGTCAAGTTACAAGACTCTTGCACCCCTAACCCTTTAGAAAAAAAACCCCAGGGGTTTTCAAATTTGACAGCTTTAAGACTTGTGGACTTCAACTCCCAGAATTCCTCCTCCAGTCATGTTGGCTAAGGAACTCTGGCATTGAAGCATGCAAGTCTTAAAGCTGTCAAGTTACAAGGCCCTTGCACCCCTAACCCTTTAGGAACACCCCCCCCAAGGGGTGTTCAAACTTGACAGCTTTAAGACTTGTGGACTTCAACTCCCAGAATTCCTCCTCCAGTCATGTTGGCTAAGGAACTCTGGCATTGAAGCATGCAAGTCTTAAAGCTGTCAAGTTACAAGGCCCTTGCACCCCTAACCCTTTAGGAACACCCCCCCCCCAAGGGGTGTTCAAACTTGACAGCTTTAAGACTTGTGGACTTCAACTCCCAGAATTCCTCCTCTCGCTCTTCATCTTGATGATATGTGGATGGGCGGGTGGGGAGAGAACTGGAACCGGTTCTAAGTGGCATTGTACATTTGTGGAACCTCTTCTATAGAAGAGGTTAGAATTGGCAGGAACCCACTCCTGATGCAGATGTACACCAGTTGCTTTAAAATCTGAAGGCAGACACTGCTGGTCTGTTCTAAAATACCAAACAGAAGTTGTTTGGTATTTTAGCCTGTACAAACAAATAGCTAGCAAAACGGACTGCTAAGATATTACTACTTAAAAACATTGCCGTCCCGCAATGTTTACATGGGAGGTTTTAAAAGAGTGTAAACTTTCTCTAAGAACTTGCCTGGTGTTTATTTTGGGATCTCACACTGTACAGATAATTATGGTCTATCTCACATTCTATTACATCATGGCAGTGGGCAAGATAATTACAGCGGTAGTGAGAAAAAGGAGCATTTGCTTCTTCCCAAAATTCAAATATTTATTATTGCATATCTGCAATAATAGGAAGATGAACTGAGATAAAATAGAGCCAGGTTTCTCCACCAGCTGTCAAGTACCAATTTCTTTGCCCAACTTTGCTGTCAGTAATTTTCTCTCCCAGTCTTTGTTTTCAATGGGATCATGAACCCATTTGGAACCTCTGGCTGCCAGACCATCTTTGCTTGCTCCTCTCTTTTGTGTAAAAGAGACAAGGCACCGAGTTCAACTCTGGCATTTCTGACAAAGCTTTGGGGAGGGTCCAAGAAGATTGTATAGATAGTCCTCAATTTACAACCACAATTGAGCCCAATTTTTTGGTTGCAAAACAAGGCAGCTATTAGGAGATGCCATGGTGCCTCATTTTGTGCCATAGTTGTTAAGCGAATAACTGCATTTGTTAAGTGAATCATGAGGTCGTTCAATGCATCTGGCTCCCTGCCCCATTGACTTTGCCAATTGGCAAGGTTACAAATGGTGATTATGTAACCCCAGGACATTGCAACTGCCATAAATTCATGCCAATTGCCCGGATTTTGATCATATGAATATGGGGACATTGCAATGGTCATAAGGGTGAAAAAGGATCAGTGTTAACCATTTCAGTGCTGTCATAACTTTGAATGGTCATCATCATTTAATGACCCCATAATCCCTTGCAGGGTGGAATCTGGGCAACTAAATGGAGCTAGCAGAGTGTTTTAATGCCCAGATGCCCTTCCTGTTGCCAATGCAGTTTTGTTCAGCAGATATATTCTCATTGTGCCCAGAGAGAGAAATATCTGCCTCTACCTAGGATCAAACTCACAGCCTCCTGATTGTGAGAGCTCCACCTCTAGGCCATTGCACCACTCTTTGAACAGTCAATAAATGAATGGTTGTAAATCAAGGACTACCTTTTGATACCTTTAATGGCATCAAATTTATCCTTCTCCATCACTGCAACACCAATGGAGGGGAAAAAAATTGTATATCATACTTGTTAGAATGACTGCTTGCTTGATGTTGTAGATTATTTATTCTTCTAGACTTAAGCCTTTTTATCAGTATTCCGAGCCAGGGTCATAAATTTGAAAGGTGAAAAACATCATCATAAGTTGCAACCTAAATCCTGCATATCAAAGGTCTTTCTTCCTCAAAATCAATACAGGAGTATGTGGTTTACATTTCTTCTCAATGCACTATGTACTGCTCTATTTAAAATTTAAATATTTAGATTAATATAGAAGAATTCTGGTTTCAATAAAAACTTTCATGTTTCCCCCACCAGGACTTGCTAGTAATTTAAAATTATGCTACACAACGTATCTCCTTGGCTGGATGAAGTAGTACACTCCAAGCCATAGTTTGGGTGAAGTTTTAGAGTCAAATGACAGAAGATCACGAGATATGGGGGATCCCTAAAACCACTATCACTCAGTTTCAGAAAGTGGTTTCAGACCTGCACAAAATCCAGGTTCTGGGAAAGCAGATGGATGTGATGCTCTATGGCCTCAAAGTTGAATTATATCTCTATCTATAACTATCTCTATAACTATCATTTCTGATCTAAGCATTACTGGCTCCTTCCTTAATTCTCACACAAACTCTAGTGGTAGAAAATGTCCCATGTGATGTCAATGACTACTTCAGCTTCAACCATAATAATACACAAGCACACAATAGATAGAAACTCAAGGTAAACAGTTCCAAATTCAATTGCAGAAAATACGACTTCAGTAACAGATTGGTCAATGCCTGGAATGCTCTACCTGACTTTGTTGTTACATCCCCAAACCTCCATAATTTTAACCTTAAACTGTCTACTGTTGACCTCACCCCATGCGCACCAGCGTGCCTAACGTCCCTGTCCTCATGTCCCCATTTATTCGTACCCATTTACTGTGTTCATATTTATGTTTATACTTATACCTGTTATCTCTTACATATTTGACAAACTAACTAACTATAAATAAATACATAAATAAAATGATTTCATTTCATTCACAATCTCCCTTTCCAGTCTTCATAACAGCTTATCTCTTCTAACCACATAAGCAACAGAGACAGAAAGGATTTAAAGGGGGGGGAATAGGTCCTTATTTTGGTTGATTCAGAAATTAGACATATACTTTTTTTCCTAGCAATAATTTATAGTTGTGAGATTTGGACCATAAGGAAAACTGAGCACCGAAGAACTGATGCTTTTGAATTGTGGTGTTGGAGAAGACTGCAAGGAGATCATATCAGTCAATCCTAAAGGAAATCAACCTTGACTGTTCTTTGGAAGGACAGATACTGAAGTTAAAGCTCAAATATTTTGGCCACCTAAGGAGAAGAGAGGATTCATTGGAAAGGACCATGATGTTGGGAAAGATTGAAGGCAAAAGGAGAAAGGGAAGGCAGAGGATGAGATGGTTAGATAGTCTCATTGACACAATGAACATGAATTGGGCAAACTTCAGGAGGAGTGGAGGAGGGAGAGAATGGCATGCTGTGGTCCATGGGTCATGACGAGGTCGGATATGACTTAGCGACTGAACAACACTTCTTTTCTTTTTAAGGAGTGGCTATGGCTATAGCCAGCTCTCTGAAATGTTGGAAGTGAAATCAGCAACAATTTTTGTAGTGAAGCAATCCAGTGATTCGGATAGTTTAACACCTGTCATTGCTGAATATTTTTATTGTATTCTCCGCATTAATTTGGGGGAATGAGTAGAGTTTCTTGTTTGTTGGGGGGGGGGTGATTTGGCATAAAAATTAGATTACAATGCTCCACCAGGTGTATTACTGCTGATGTTATGCTACTACTATTATCATTGGAAAGGAAGTGCCATAACCTAATTCTGGAAGCGTCTGCCTTTGACTGTGATATAGAGAAATCATTAAAGATGAATTAGACTATAAATCCCATATGGTGATGAGGAATATTTTGCATTGTACTTGACATATTTTTCTAGTGAGTTATAATCCCTAACTTATTATGTTAAAATGAGAACAGTTGATAATAATCACAACACATAGCTCATTATTGGCTAGATTTGCATTATCCTTTTCCTCCAAGTCATTCAGTGCAGCATACATTACTATTGCATCTTATTTTTGCAACAAGTTTTGTAAATCCTGGGATAAGCATGCTGGCATTAAGTGGAGCCAGCTTCAATTTGTCACAATAAAGTGAAGTTGATCTCTTTCTTTGTCCAGGTTACTAAGTTACTAAGATCAGAGGAATATCATAAACATGGTTTCCTAGACCTCAGCAAATCTTTGATGGTACCTCAGAATATGTTTCAACATACGGTGAAATAAGAAAATGCTACTGTTAGCCCAATTCATGGTTGGTTGGATGAATGCAAAAAAAAAAATGGTTCCGTTTATTAATGGAATGCTACATGGTTTTGTCCTGGGCCCTGTGCTTCTTCAATATTTTCATTTATGACTTGAACTGAGTTTTTGAGCAGGCTCTCATCAAGTTTGCAGATGAGTTAAAATTGAAAAGTGCAAAGGTGAAAAGCAAGTACTATCTTTGGGTATGTTAACAGGAGCATACAGTCCAGATCACAGAAAGTAATTGTCCCTTTCTATTCTATCCTGGTCAGAACACATTTGGAATATTATGTCCAATTCTGGGCACCATTTTTTTAAAAAAAGACAGTAACAAATAGGAGCAATGGCAGAAAATACTCTATGAACTCCTTGGTGCCCTCTGAGCTTGGACATTTGCTTGTATATGTTTCATTGCCTGACTAGGTAACAATACTACCAAGTGTGGAGTTTGCTCCCTATTTATTTATTATACAGTAGCTTGCCCTGCCAATGTGGAGTGAGAGTATGATTTTCTATAATCAAGTTCCTTGATTAGAGAATTGTTTTCTGCTTGATTGTTTGGCGTTAAGCTCTGCTTATCTGTGTGTTGATTGCTGGAGAAGACGTGTTCTGGTCTTTTTGTTTCTTTCTTAGCATTTTTACTGTTTCTTTTGAATGGTCTATAAATGTGATTTATCTCTATGTGTCTATTGATAGCTGATTTGCCTGAATGCCAAGCTTCCAGGAATTCCCCAGCATTTTAGGGGTGAGGAATTTGATGTTGTGGGTTTAAAGAGTTTTCATTGTGTCTCCAGATTGCTAGTTGGTGTTCATGGACGTGCCAGGCTTCTGCTGGCTGCTCTATACAGTGGCTGAAAAAGTCCTTATGACTGTTGTAAAGGAGGAGGAACACCCAGACTATTAGAGCTGTCAACCAGTGGAATCTACTGCTATATGTCCTGGTCTGTTTTCCTTTATTAGAGGTTTTTAAACAGAAGCTAGATAGTCATCTTTTAAGATATACTTTAGTGGATTCTGCACTAAACAGATGGTTGGATTAGATGACCTCTACATTCTATGATTCCATGGTCAGTCAGGATTACACTACATTTAAGTTATATAACAAAGATCTAAAAGTCGAACGTTATCTAATTCTCAGCCTCTCTTCGCTGGGGATCTCCATTAGCTATGAATCAATTCATAATTCTTTTTATCAACTTTCCAAATCATGGCTCTCTTTATGATCACTTCAGGGGAGGAGGAAATTCAGCCTTCAGATATTTTGTCTGAAATAGTGCTTCCTCTGATGACAGTTCTCTATAAAGCACTTTTATAAGATAGCTTGGGTTTGTTGTAAATGCCATCCTATATTTTATCCATCTCCAGAGACAAATTGTTCTATCTAGTAAGTGCTTGCACCATGCAGTGCATTTTGGAAAGTTGCAAGTGTAGCCTAGCATTGCTATTTCAGTTCTCAGTCTGACTTACTAGAAATGTTGGGTTGCAATTATGGATTAGACCACACAATTTATCCATATAGCTATTTCTGAACCTGCAAACTGATTGGTTGCCCAGAAAATGTTTTCCTCCTAACACAAGTGCCAGTATCATCATGGAGATGAATCTGTTGGTGAATTTAGCCCCTGTTCCATCTGCATGATTACTCTTAAAACATCTTTCCAGTATAAGGAGTAATTCAGCATTCAGAAATATTAAATTTGTAAGGGTTTAATACCTTGACTTTTTAAAAAAGAGTCAAGATGGGAATCTATAAAGCCTGATTTAAGCTCTGCCTTTTTTGTGGATTAAGTTGTAGCTGGCATTTGACTTTTTGCATGCCCCCAATGGTATTAAAAAGTCTTCTCCTACCATCTATGTTCACTGTATTTTCAGTAGCCAAAGTTATGCAAACTTCTGTGGTTACAATTATTTCCTTGCTTTCATAATTTAGTAATGGTTAAGGTGTTAATTGAGGTTAACAACATGCCCTGCAAATAATTAGCAGCTATATTTGGTGTTTTCTGGCTATATTTGGAGTTCTGCTTGAACATTACATGTTGGTTTTCCTTACAGGAGTACTTAAACCTTTTCCAAGGGAGAAGAAAGACGAGAAGAAGGAGAAGGAGAAGAAGGGGAAGGAGATGTAATTAGACTATACAATTAGAACCTCACATATTTGTGATTGCAGTAGTATAGTTAGCACTTAAGGCTGTTATATAATTCAAAAACACTAAAAATAGAAATGCAAACATGCAACCACAATTCAGCTTTGAATCAAAAAGTTTATTTTTCCATGGTAAATTCAAACATGAAAAATGCCAGAGTTTTGTATTAGAGTTCAGTAAGACTGTACTTACTTGTTCAAGTTGCAACATGAGTCAGAGATAGCAGCTATGTCCAGTGAGGAGCAGCTACCATCAATGGCATTGACATGATCACATGCCTTCATTTTTATACCTTTTTCCACATATCTTCTGTTCCCATGAAATATTTTCAGAGTTACTTCCTCTTTTTACAGGGTCTTCCTTTTACCACACTTTAATGTGCCCATCTGAGATTTCCTGCCCCCTGTACTTTCATTCCCTCATTCATTTGATGTTCCAGACAATCTATTTTTAAATTATTACAAAATGGATTATACTGCATTTTATAAGGCTTTCACAATAAGGATTACAATTTTATGTGCAGGCTATAATATGCCAAGAAAGGCACAGGCCTACAAGAGCATAGGTGTAGAATCAAGCAATATAGATACAGGAGGAATCTTTCTTCTCACAAGGCACAGTCAAGTTGTGGATGAGAAGTCCTGGCAGTGAGGGTAAGATGCCAGAGTAATATGTCGGACATATTATCTATATTTTAAATGTTTTCCAAGGGAGAAGGAGGAGGAAAAAGAGAGGAAGAAGAAAAAGATGGAGGAGGAAGAGGAGACAGAGAAGAAGCAGGAGCAGAAGGAGAAAAAGAAAGAGGAAAAGGAGAAGGAGAGATTCTGTCAATGGGACAGTTTTTTAGCCATGCTTCATGCCCTACAGGGATACCGTCCTCCTGGTTTCAAGGGCATCATCTTTAATTATTGGCAAATGTCTGCCTTAAAAAGAAAGCGGGATCAGACGCATTAATGTCATCATGTAATCCAGGATTACATAGACCCATCTGAAAGGCTCAATTAGAAATACACTATAGCATAACGTTAGGGGTACCTCCTTGGAGGATTGCCACAGTTCCATTTTGACTCAGGATTTAGACTAATGGAAATTCCCCCCCCCCCCAGGATTAAAATGAAAGCAGGGAAGAAAGGTCAGGCATCCATAATTGCTTAAAACTTCAGCAAGTTTTGTTCTCTATGCACTTTTTGAAGTTACAGATGTGTACCTTCCCTTTTGACAATCTTTCTTTGATAGGATTGAAGGTAAATATTAGCACTCAGACTTTGAAAGGGAAATTAATCCCAATCTTTCAGACAAAAGCTGTCCCTAACTTTCAGTAAGAATGATGACAATCTTGCAAATGGAAAATTAGACTATTCATACTGCATGTGATTAAGGCTCAAGCTTTAATTGGATGAATGGATAGGCATAACAATTTGCTTAACAAGAAAGAGGCTATTTTAACTGCTGATGCTAATATTGTTTATAGCTAGAGTTTTGAATTATCATTTTCCTCTTTATTTTTAATAATAATAATAATAATAATAATAATAATAGCAATAAAAATCACACACTTAGTGACCTATTTGAAATTATGACAGGATGAAAACAGGTGTTTTTAAAGCATTTTTGGCTGTTGTAAAATAATGTGACATCCTCTGACACGCCCACCCTGTGGTCAAGTGATTGAATTTCACCAGTTACCTGGCAACTGGTTTGCCTTTACAACAACTTACAATGCTCCATGGTCTCGTTACCACAATTTGTTATTTATTTATTTTTGGGGCAGTTTCTGATAAAAAAATGCTCATTCAGAAGAATGTGTTCGGTCTTACGACTGTAGTGTTTGCTTAATAACTTTCACAAGAAGAGTCCTCCATCCTCTGCTTGCAATAGAATATCTTATGCTATCAGACTTGAAATTATAGACACTTTAGAACTATATCGCCTTCGGTCTGACCTAAGTGTTGTACGTAAAATTATCTGCTACAATGTCCTACCTGTCAGTGACTACTTCAGCTTCAACCACAACTATATACGAGCACACAATAGATAGAAACTCAAAGTAAACCCTTCCAACTCAATTGCAGAAAATACAACTTCAGCAACAGAGTGGTCAATGCCTGGAATTCACTACCTGACTTTGTGGTTTCTTCACCAAACCCCCAAAACTTTAACCTTAGATTGTCTACTGTTGACCGCACCCCATTGCTAAGAAGACTGTAAGGGGACTGCATAAGCGCACCAGCGTGCCTATCATCCCTGTCCTAATATTCCCTTGTATTCATATCCATTTCATGTATTCATAATCATGTCTATACTTATATCTGTTATCTAATACATGCTTGATGAAATAAATGAATAAATAAAATAAAATGATTTTGGTAGTTGGTGTAGTTGGCTGAGGTGGCACAGTAGTTAGAGTGCAGTACTGCTGGCTACTTCAGCTGATTGTTAGCTGCAGTTTGGCAGTTCAAATCTGACCGGCTCAAGGTTGACTCAGCCTTCCATCCTTCCGAGGTGGGTAATATGAGCACTCAGAATGTTGGGGGCAATAGGCTGACTCTGTAAACAGCTTACAGAGGGCTGTAAAAGCACTATGAAGCAGTATGTAAATCTAAGTGCTATTGCTATTTACTTAACCACCTCATCAAAAATGTCATAAAATTGGATCGGGTTAGGTGAATGACTCAACTTGCAACTGTAATGACTTATGACTGGAAATCCGGTCCCAATTGCAGCGATACATTGAAGACTACCTGTATAATGAACCTACTATGATATACTCTCAGATATAAAAAAAAATATCTCGGGAAGGTAGAGATTATTTTAAAATTCTTTTATTCTACATTGATTAACAAAAAAAAGGTGCAAAAAGAAGAAAAACAGGGATGTTTGTGGCTGAATTGTAATTTATCCTATATTTTGTTTATTCAACTTTTGGTAATATAAATGCAAAAAATACCAATTAATCAGTCAATCAGTTGAAAAAGAGATGATTAATATTGGTAAAGTCTTTAATATATGACGGCCAAATATTGCTAAATTATAAAGAGTGAAGCTATAAATCATCCTCACCCCTTGAAATAGCATGGATTAAAAACAAGTTATTTTATGGAAAACAATTCATCTGAATAATCTCATTATATTCTTATGCTTCCTGAAAATATAGTGTAGTACTTAAGGTGAATGAGGGGAATTGAGGAAAAGACTCCATTCAGCTACAGCTCAACCCCTGCTGGAGCAGGAGACCTTATACCCATGATGGTGATCCTATGGCATGAGTGCCAGAGGTGGCACACAGAGCCCTCTCTGTGTGCATGCATGGCACCGCCAGCTGCTCTTCACGGGCGCCGGACCACTGGAAAACAGCCTGAAAAATGGCCAAAAGGAGACTGTTTTCTGGGCTGTTTTTAGGTTGTTTTCAGGCCATTTTTTGAGCCCAAAACAGCCTGAATAATGGCCTGAAAATGGCTTCAAAATGCCAAAATAAAGCCAAAAAACTGACATGCACATGCCAGCCAGCTGGTCTTTTGGTTTCCAGTGCTCTGACACATGCACACATACATGGATGCACATGTGTTTCGGTTTGGACACTCAGTGCTGAAAAGGTTCACCATCACTGCCCTATGCCATTCTAGTCCAATCTCTTCTTAAAAACCTCCAATAATGGAGCACCCATAAGTTCTGGAGGCAAGCCGTTCCACTCATCCATCTCGCTTTAATTCTAGGTTAGACCTCTCTTTGATAAGCTTCCATCCATTACTTCATGTCCTGCCTTCAGGTGTTTTGTAGAACAGGTCAACAGACTGCTACCATGTCACCCCTAGTCCTTCTGTTTGTAAGACTACACATCCCCACTTTCTGCAACCATAAGGGAAGAAAGTACAATAGAATGAAAGTATTCTTTTTAGTGTAATGATATGCAGGAACTGGGTATGTCTAGTTTAATGAAAAGAAGGACTGGGGGAGACATGATAGCAGTGTTCCAATATCTCAGGGGTTGCCACAAAGAAGAGGGAGTCAAACTATTCTCCAAAGCACCTGAGGGAAGAAGAAGAAGACAAGAAGAAATGGATGGAAACTAATCAAGGAGAGAAGCAACTTAGAACTGAGGAGAAATTTCCTGACAGTTAGAACAATTAATCAGTGGAACAGCTTGCCTCCAGAAGTTGTGAATATCCCAACACTTGAAGTCTTTAAGAAGATGTTGGATATCCATTTGTCTGAAACAGTATAGGGTTTCCTGCCTAGGTGGGGGGTTGGACTAGAAGACCTCCAAGGTCTCTTCCAACTCTGCTATTGTATTATTGTATATATTTGAACAGTTAATCCTTGCTTTCTGTGATGTTCAGTCCAACTAATAGCTGGAGCTATTTTGTAAAAAGCAATACCAATTGCCAGCAACCATTCACTCAAGAGTGTCCTTGACATGTTCTCAAATTCTAATGTGTTCACCAGCCCATGAAAACACCGGAGAATTTAGTAGTGGTAAAAAACAAAAAAAAACAAACAAACCCTATTTATGCAAAAACCATAGATCTAGAAAACAGGAATCCCACACAAGAAAAAGAAATACTTTGCTTCAAAATTCTCCAGTTGTCAGCACAATCAAAGTAAGTTTTGGGAGAAACCTATTAATAATGTTTTCCATTTGTTTTCTGATATAATAAGGTCCCAGTGGCCACCCATTACAATTGCTTCATTTAGTTTAGCTAATGATATCGTTTGTCTGGGACACAGCGGAGCCCACAGAGGCATGCAAATATATAAATAAATATATATATATATATATATATATATATATATATATATATATATATATATATATATATATATATATATAGATATATATATATATATATATATCCCTCTCCCTCTCTCTCTCTCTCGCACACAAACACACACACGAGGAAGAGAGAGAGAGATTAGTTTCCATCCATTGCTTCTTGTCCTGCCTTCAGGTGCTTTGGAGAACAGGTTAACCCCCTCTTTCTTGTGGCAGCCCCTCAACTATTGGAATATTGCTAACATGTCATCCCTAGTCCTTCTTTTCATTAAACTAGTTATACCCAATCCAAGGGGGGGGGTTTCTCGCCCCGTTCCAACCGGTTCGGTTGGAATGAGGCCGGCGGCGTCCTTGCGCACGTGTGCGGCATCCTCACGCACGTGTGTGGCATGCGCGTGCACGTGCGCGGCACACGCATGCGTACTAGCGTCTGTGCGATGCTCCAGCTGCTCCTGGAGGATCGCGCAGGCACTGTATGCGTCCTGCGCATGCATGGAAGTGCAGAATTCATCAAAACCGGGTAAGGAGCGGGTGCGGGCGCGCGCGGGCGCGGGGGGGGGGCCTTCGCCGTTCCCGGAAGTTACTTACTTCCGGGTTCGGTGACCAACCGGATCGCAGGGACCGCCGCGAACCAGTTGAAACCCACCCCTGACCCAATCCCCATAACCCTTATTCAGGGCCTGTATTCAGTGGTGGTATTCTGCCAGTTCTTACCGGTTCAGGCAAACCGGTAGCAGCGGCTGCGGGAGGCGCCACCCACCCATCCCAATGTAATGCGCGACCTTCTGCGCATGTGCAGAGGGCGGTGCGCATGCGCAGAAGGTGGCCCATGCGAGCGCACTCACATTTGCGAAGCAGTAGCAAAGGTAAGTGAATCCCAACCCTGGCCTGCTTCTATTTTGATATTCAGTGCCTTTGAGGCCTCGGCATAGGCAACATTTCGGTTCAATGCAGTTTTGCCATCTTAAAAACATGGCACAAGTAGCTATTTCTGCCAGAAGAATGCAAATTGGGAAAGTTTGTCCCTGGAACCCTGTCTCAGCAGTGAGCCACTTAACTCTCGAAGCACAACATTGTCAAATTGTTGTTCTTTGAAAGAAGTTTAAAATTAAGAGGAGTGGGGAGACCTAAAGGGAGCCAACGTTTAGCTTTCCAAAAGTGTTTCTTGAGTCCCAAAGGGGTCCCAATGTGTTGTTTGGAAGGAATGATCGTCTGCATTCCCCAAACACACAAATATAAGGAGTCACATTTCTGTGAGGTGGGCAGCATATCAATAACAAAAAACAAAATGAAAATGGATTTTCCCTCTTTTATACTATATTTTATCGAAAGAGGCAGAGGAAGATGTTTTGTATCTTTCCATCTTTTTCTTTCTTTTTGCCTTAAAGGGATGGCAATGTTTATTCCTCCATTTGCCTTTTCTCAGCATACCCACATGCATAAATGTTCCCGACTCAGGACCGTATAGGTTGGAAACATGCGGAAGAGGCCTTCATCCTGCAGTGGACAGACAATAGCTAAAATGATGGTGACGGTGATGATAATGGCATGTTTCCAGTGGAATATGCAAGAGAAGCAGCTGTGTGTGTGTGTGTGTGTGTGTGTTTGTTTGTGTGTTTCCCTCCCTCCCTCACTATTGCATCAGGAATATGCATAAAGTAGTGTTCCGTTGTGTTTTCATAAAGAATCCACCCTGCTTAGCTGTGTACCAAGCTGCCTTCTGTGATAAATAAGGGCATTCACCCCAATGAAGGGCATTCATTATGTCTGGGGCTTGGGAGTTGAAGTCTGACACTATTAAATTTTCTTAACATTTCAGCAACCATCCTCCTTATTCATCTATTTAACTACCAAAGACTGAAGTATTAATATGCAAAAGCCTCGAGACAGAGCTATTCATGGTAGTATTAAAGAAAATTTGGGAAGAGTCAGTGTTGTTTTTCCTTAGTTACCAAAATCTTATTTCACACTTCAGAGATTTCAGTCGTCTTCTGCCCGGGAGTACCAGAATAAACATATTCCCTGAGCTCAAGCAATTGGTCTCTCTTTCCCAAATGGTAAGAATTTTTTAAAAAAGAAAAGGGTGTATGTGTGTGTGTGGGGGAGAGGAAGCAACTTTATGCTATACACTTGTCATTCTGTTTGTAGAACATATGTTTTTTTAGGAAGCTGCATCTTTGAATGTGTCATATCTGGATATTACTGATAACTATGTTTACTTGGAAGGCATTCTCCTCATTTGTCATTCATTAGTTCCTTCATTCAAATTTTGGTTCTTTGTATGAGTCAAGCTGTGGTAAATGACTACAGCAGATACTCTGAATGTTGGAAGTTCTCTGTTTTCTAACACCTCAAGGAAAAGTTGGGAAAAATCATTTGAAACCCTAAAATGTGTTCCTTGTCACTGGTTTCATCCACGTTATTGTAACCTCCCGTGGAGAAATACCGGTAATCCTTGAATCACAACAATTCACTTAGTGACCATTAGAAGTTACAATGACATTGAAAAAAGGAACATATGACCATTTTTCACACCTTCAACCATTGCAGTATCCCCATGGTCACATGATCAAAATTCAGACACTTGGCCACCGAGTCATGTGTGGGGTCATGTGTTTCACCTTTTACTACTTTCTGACAAGCAAAGTCAATGCAGAAGCCAGATTCACTGAACAACTGTGTTACTAACTTAACAACTGCAATGATTCACTTAACAATCGGGGCAAGAATGGTTGTAAAATGGAGCAAAAGTCTCTTAAAAACTGTCTCATGTAGTGACATAAATTTTGGGCTCAATTATGGTCATAAGTCAATGACTCCCTGTATGGTAAAAATGGGTACATTGACAATCTAATTACCTGGAATAAACTGCCATGGTGTCAGAATAAGGCCCTGAAATGATGTCGTCAAATGAATGAACATAATTAGGTATTCCTGTCATGACATCAGAGGACACGTCCTTGCAAACTTCAGAATTTGCATTGTGAAATCATTTGCTCCCCTTTTCTCACGCACACTCAGTATTGTGTGTCTAGTGTAGAACAATAACTCCAGTCTCATTGTTAGATGTTGCACTACTTCTGCATCTCATCCTCATAAAGCACCAATGTACCATCCATACAGATTTCTTCATACTGATTTTTTTTTAAAAAAGCAATCCTGTTTTGTTGTTTTCTTGTAGGCTTTTGGCAGAGTATGCCAGAAAGATACTTAATATGGGTTGCAATTAAAATAAGTACCAGGTAATGAGTACTGTGTGAGCTAAATAAGTACAACAAAACAAAAAGCAAGTGAAGGACACCTCTCGTTTAATAGCCCACTTCTTATTTTTTTTTAGCCAGCTGTCTACTTGTATTATTCCCTCATGCCTGCCCTCAAGATAAATTATACAGCAAGACTCACAGAAGGCAACGCACAAGGAAATCCTTGGGAAATTTACTGTAGCTCCTCTTCTTAACAGAACTGGCATTTATTGGCGGGTTTACCAACAGGTTCTTGCCGCCAATGGCATGAGTTTTCATTCTGAAAAGCACAAAGTAACTCAAGTGTAGTTTTTACTATGGTGCAGTAAATAATGAAATTCTCACTTTTGAAATTCTTTCCTCTGCTTTTTCCCAATGCTCGTTCGTTATACATTACAGGGGATCATTCTGGATAATCCCATAGATCTGTATTCAGTTTACCTATAGCACATTAAAAGGAAAGCTGGAAAAAATATAAGAATCTATTCAAAACACTATCTTACTAAGAAGGGCATTGCTGAAGTACCATATTTTTGGAGTATAAGACACACCTTTTCTCCCCCCAAAAGAGGGTGAAAATCTGGGTGCATCTTATACACTGAACACAGCATTTTTGGCCTACCAAAACCTTGCCGTCTTTGCAAAAATGGATCTGCAGAGGGTTTGGGAGGCCTGGGGACTGGGGAGGGAAAAAATGAGGAAAAAATTGGCTGTTTTTGCTAATTTTTGCCCCCGCAGCACTCAGGAGCACTCTACAAGCCTCCCAAAGCCTCTGCATGCCCCCCCCCTTTTTTTTGCAAAAAAAGAAACGAGGCATCCAGAGTGTTTGGGAAGCCTGCATAGTGCAAAAACTTTTCTTTTTTAATTTATCTCTTCAAAATCATGGTGCCTCTTATACTCTGGTGCGTCTTATAATCTGAAAAATATGGGTACTTCACAGAAGGGTTTTAAAATTTTAATGTATAAAGTTAAATGTATGTATAAGAGATGACTGGTATGTTCTGGTAGTAATATTGATTTTTAAAAAATTGGAAAATCAGACTAATTGTAGGATTAAAGTATTACTTGGGAATTCAATGAATTCTCTGCATTTATTTTTCATTATATTACACCGAAAACTTGATTTCCTGGGCTTTAGTGAAATGGAACTCATGCACAAAAGGCCAAATTTCCTCTCATGTGTATTTAATTGGTTAACAACCTATTCCTGACTTCACTTGGGATGGCTGGTTTAAAGGGTTAATGATAGGACTTCTCTCATATGAAAATACTATTTAGATAATCCTCAACTTATGACCACAATTGATCCCAAAGTTCCTGTTGCTAGTTGAGACATTTGTTAAATGAGTTCTGCCTCATTTTAAACTCTTACTCAACACAATTGTTAAGTGAATCACTGCAGTTGCTACGTTAGTAACATGATTGTTAAGTGAATATGTCTGTCCCATTAATTTTGCTGGTCAGAAGGTTGCCAAAGGTGATCACATGACCCCGGGACACTGCAACCATCCTAGGCATGTGTTAGTTGCCAAGCACCTGAATTTTGATCATGTGACCATGGGGATGCTGCAATGGTTACAAGTGTGAAAAGGAGAAATAGATCACTTTTTTCAGTGCTGTTGTAACTTCAGTCATTAAAGGAAATGTTGTAAATCGAGAACTACCTTTTGTCAGAATCAAGCCCATTTAGAGACTTTTAAAGGAAAGAATCCTACAGTGAGGCTCTTATATTGTACATAATTCCATGTAAATAGATTCTTTTTCTCTGTTATTTATTTACACTTAACATGAGATCTAAGACAGTCCTTACTGGAAGAGGAATGTGAATTTGCTCTAATGCATTGGAAAATTGATATTTAATATATTTTGACAGCTTGACATGGTTAGCCAATTTTTAATTATAGTCTTTGTTTTTTCTTGATGTCTACTTTTGATACTATTTTTAGAAGTAGGATCTCAGCAAATGGAAATAAAAAGAAATGCATTAATGAATGTAAATCAATTATGTCTTCCCTTTTGTTTTAATATTAAAAACACCAAATAATGTGGTTTTCAAGTATATCTTTATGTCACAGACAGTTTATGTTGGAAAAATGACATGACTGGTTAATCCTAGGATTAATTGACTTCAGTTTTTTAAGATTTTGTTTTAAAATACATTAGAGTCTGTCCCCGACCTGCTACTCATTGAATTATTATATAAGGAATAAACAGTTTCACAAATTTAGGAAAATGCAGTCGATTGTTCAGAATAGTTTAAATTGAATAAACCTCTAATATTCTCATGTCCTTGGATCTGTTTTTCTTAGTTGTAATGTTCCATCTCTCCAAATTATATATTTTTAAAAAGGAAGGCTATTTAAACAGATACTTGGGGTTACCTTGGAGAGCCCAGAGTATCCTACCAAGATTACTGTTGTTGTGCAATGCCCAGAGTTGCCTTCAATAAGATGGGCAGCTATATAAATTTGATTAATAAATAAAATAAATTAATGAAACCTCAAATAAAAGCAACGAAGGGAGGATGTCAAATGTTGCATTGTGTCAAATGCGGCGTTTAAACTGGTAGGACCACTTAGGGCAGGAGTGGGTTGCTGCCGGTGTTATTGTTGGTTCGCCTCATGCGTGCGCCCGCCGTGTGTTTCTTGAACATGCACAGTTGCCTGTAAATTGTTCTGTGGATGTGCAGAACATAAAAAATGACTAAAAAACATGCCGGCAATGGCATGGGTGACTGGGGAACTGGTTCGGGGGTGTGGCCGGCCTGCTGTCCCAACCGGTTTGGCGACCCATTCCCAATTTTCACGACTGGTTTGCCCAAACTGGTGCGAACTGTTAGCAATCCACCTCTGACTTAGGGTCAGTGTTGTGTAAAGGTATCCTGTTACCCAGTTAGATTGGTGATTTTGGCAACTTTGCCCTTTTCCATTCTAGGAAACACTCTATGAAACAACTTCAAATAGAGATACTGGGTCCTGTGAAGCATATGCAGCCAAGACTGGAATTAAAAATCCTCCTCTGAACTTTCATCCTCACCTTCATTTTGAGTTCATTAATCCACACTTCCATTTTGTAATCTTTAAAAAGTTAGATAAAATAAAACTAGCCGGGTTTATTGTGCTATCAATGTTTTAAGATCGAATCTGGGTCAATCACTGGGACTAGAGGTTTACTCTTCTGAGCTTTTGGACTCATGCTCGAGCCCAACTTCAGAGATTTTCCCTGAAGATAGGCTCCAACACAAGTCCAAAAGCTCAGAAGAGTAAACCTCTAGTCCTGGTAACTGACCTAGATTTGATCTTGAAACATTATCCGGGGAGATGTATATTTCAGAAGTGGTATTCAGCTGGTTCGTACCAGTTCAAGTGAACCAGTAGCAGAAATTTTGAGTAGTTTGGAGAACCGGCAGAACCTCTGGTTGGCCCCGCCCTCCCACCCCCATCGTTTCCCTGCCATATATTTCCTTATTTTTTTAGCTCAGCTGATTCACGTGGCAGAGCTGATTGCCGTGCCTCAACTGAGCTAAAAAACAACTCAGTTCACCAGCGCTGACACCGAGTGTGGTCTTTGAGTGCTGTGCACACATACAAAGCACACTCTCATAGAACCAGTGGGAAAAGATTTGGACTCCCACTACTATATTTGCCTATCAATGTTTTGTTTAACTATAGTTCATGATATAAATCACAGCTGGCTATTTTTACCCAACATATTAAACTACAAACCTTGCCAATGTTCACATAATAGGATATAACCAATCATATAATATTGCATTTTAATGGGATTTGTAAGTCAATAAATAGTTGTTTGCTAGATGAATGCTGCCTAGGTTATTATTCAATTTTTCCCAAGGTCAAGGAACTTTACTTTTTGGGTAGAGTTTCTGTAACTGAGAGAAACCTAACAGGATGAAAAATAAAAACATACTCTGAGTAAAAAACTGCAGTACAGCTCTTATCTTAACATTCCTCCAAATGCAGAGTTATTTTATCATACAGTGGTTCCTTGAAAGCAAGCAAGCAAGCAAGAAAGAAAGAAAGAAAGAAGGAATGAAAGAAGGAAAGAAAGAAAGATGAAAGTTCACGGCTTAGCTGGGTAAAATTATGTGGCTCATTAAAATGTTATTCTATCTGAAATTGCAGAACCATTTTAATGCGCCAAGGTAAATAATGTTCATGATTTGATATGATTACAAAGAAATCTGGCAACTTGATATGAAAACCTGGCAATGCCCCAGGTTTGAGGGGAAAGAGATAAATTTTGGCTTTGGTAAAAGCAAAATCCATCAATGTAAATTGGATTTTAAAACGTACATGGGGGCATATTATATCCTTGCCTATGATAAAAGGCAGGATGTCTACAGTGTATTTTAAACAATTCTCCTTATGTGGATCGTTATGAGGTCTTTGAGTAGGCTAATATAATTAACTCTGCATGGACCTCACTGCACAAACATACAAGCCGATCTGTAATATTCTGAGAAATCATCCAACATTTGATGAGAGTTAGCATCAGGTTTGCTGCAGCAGAATAGCTCTGCATTTGCAGCTTCATTTGGCCATGCAGAGAACTAGATGAAGCATAACTTTCTAATTAAATTGGAGGGCGATGCTTAAAATGTACCAAAATTATGACTGTGTTTGGCCATCTTCCAATCCTTCTCCCTTTTAACAGATGTGATTGCGTTGTTCTAGATAGTGCACTTCTGTGCCTTCCCCACTTTCCCTCCCTCTACTCCCCCTTTTCACTCTGTTTATGTTTGCATCTGGGATGTATTGCGGAATCTGTTCCCTGGGTGAATATCCTACATTTTCTTGCTTTCTGGTTGCGTAAATGGGAGGTGGGGTGGGGGAACGGGTCACAGAAGGATGGAAATCTGCACAGTACTATGATCTGAAATTTCCGTAAGCTTATGATGGAAAAGTACAGTAATCCTATAACTTATATTTTTCCCAGTAAAAAATCTCTACTATTCTACTTATATATGTTGACTTGCAAGGCACACATTAAATCAGAGAGCCTAACTTGCATAGAAGAATGCTTAGGGTAAAACTGGGCTTTGGTTTGGTTGTCGTTGTAGTATCCTCGGCAAAATGGACAGATAGTATATTAACAATTAACAGCCATGATGCATGTAGCACAGATTCATTCAAAGCTCGTGACCTAATCTGCCTCCTTTCTTTTTGGCTAAAAAGCAATTTATGAAAACCTTGATTGACCAATCCCATGATGGGCAGTAGAGGTTAATTATATCTATGAACCCATTTGTATAGGTAGTCCTCAAGAAACAACCACTTGTTTAATAACCATTCCAAAATATAACAGCACCGAAAAAAGTGACTTACAACTGGACCTTGTGCTTACAACTGTCATAGAATCATGGGTTCATGCGATCCCCATTTGTGACCTTCCCAGCTAACTTCTGATGAATGAGAATATGACTGTGGCAAAATAAGTGATGACTTGCTTAATGACTGAATTGCTTAGTGATAGAGGTTCCAGTCTCAGGTACAGTCATAAGTCAAGGTCTACTTTGGTTTCGGTAGGCCAAAAATGCTGTATTTAGTGTATAAGACGCACCCAGATTTTCACCCTCTTTTGGGGGGAGAAAAGGTATGTCTTATACTCCAAAAAATACGGTAGTTCAGCAATGCCTGAATTGCCTAAATTCTATGCCTAAATTCTATGCCTAAATTCAATGCCTAAACAGGAGTCTATAGGTGAAAGTTACAAATTAAGTTCCAGTGAATGGTGATAATGGAAGGAATGGGGATGGGTTTTGTGAATAACTATGAATGTGACCAGGGCAAAAATTCACTTAGGGATATCAGTATGAGTAGATGATGAAAAAAAAGTGCAGAAAAAGTAATTGGGCCATTTGGAAACCCAAGAATGAATAAGAACAGCAACGGTTTAGTGAGCATCTGCTTAGAAAAATGCCTGTTCAAATATTTGGTATAAATATACATTTATTCATATGCCCACATGGCAAAGGAATGAATTAAAACATGATTGATTTGATTGTTTATGAGAAAAGATTGAGAAAAACAGTGAAGTCTGTAAGAGTGATGAGAGGTTCTGAATATGGATGTATATTAGTTAGCCTTGAATTAGCAATAGCAGTTAGCAATAGCAGTTAGACTTATATACCGCTTCATAGGGCTTTCAGCCCTCTCTAAGCGGTTTACAGAGTCAGCATATTGCCCCCACAGTCTGGGTCTGTGGAATGCTTTGCATAAATACGGAATTAAAGGTTGGTTGAAGAATTTGATACCAGCAGGATGGGTTATGGAAATAAAACACTGATGAGAATCAATGAATTGCTTAATGAGAGGTTCAACACTGAACAGAGAATAAGAAAAGGATGTGTCATGTGCCAAATACATTGATTTGTATTTATTAGGTCAACATATGGATCAGACGCTCCAAGATTTAAAAAACCACCAATTAATCATATGTGGTTTTTTTTAATGATGTTACTTAACATGAGGATATTGTATGGGATAGGAATGTGTTTATGGCAGGAAAAAACATCAGTGAAAAAAGGAGTTATTTTGTTTCCTTATAAAATTATAGATTAAGAGTACCCCTAAATCAGATAGAAACAGTATAAGAGGACCCTTGTAAGGTCTGATATAACAATCAGAAAGAAACTACCAGACTCTGTTGTTACATCTTCAAACCCCCATAACTTTAACCTTAAACTGTCTGCTATTGACCTCACCCCATTCCTAAGAGGTCTATAAAGGGAGCATGCATAAACGCACCATTGTGCTTACCGTCCCTGTCCTACTGTCCCCACTTATTCGTACCCATTTCATTCATACTCATGTTTATTCTTATACCTATTATCTTGTAAATGATTGACAAATCAAATAAATAAATATAAAGGAATAAAAACATCAGCTAGAAACATTTGCAGAATCAGGAACATTGTAATATAGCCTTGCAATTTAAGTTTGTGTAATACAAAATAAAGATTTGTATTAAACCCATGAACCTGTAACAATATCCCATTAATAGAGAGCCAATCTAAAAATGGATATGCCATTATCCCCTGTTAATTCTCTAATTCTCTGAGTAATCCTTAGTTCTCATCTTCGAGTCAATCTAAAGTCCATTTCCTTCTTGCAGAATATGGTTTTTTTTTTAATCAGTTAGTTCCAGTATTTCTTAATAGTCTGTCATCCAAGGGCGTTTTAGGTCTGATTATGTTAAGCAAGTTCATTTCTTCCCCAAGCCTGACCTTAATCTCAACAGTCCTCCTGCTTCCTTATTCCTCTGGTTCATTTCTTCCTTCATCCCTTTTCAACATTTCACAGAGATGCCAATTTAGTGGCTTTCAGAAGTATCTTCCTGTTCACTGTAATTCACGGAAGATGGAAATGCTTTTTTCCTGAAGAATAAATCCAGGACATTGTCCATTGCTCAGACCTTAAAACGAGCAGTATACACACACACACACACACACACACACACACACACACACACACACACACATGCAGATGGTGAATTACACTTTAGGATGTCCCCAACAAAAAACTCCGAAGTAGATCATAGTTATTAATTTTATTTTTAAATGGAAAAAGGGCCACTTTAAATAAAGAGGGGGAAGCCGCAGGGCTTTTCAGAAATATTAATTTAAAATGAAAATATTCATTTGCTAAGAAATCAAATAAAAGATTGCCACAGTTAAAAAGTATCTGTTAAATTTCCAAGCTCTTGATAGCTTAGAGGCAGAGATGATTGCTTTGAAAAAAGGTGCCTTCTGTAGGAAGACCTTGCTTCTGACAACAACATGATTTTGAAAAAGCATTTGAAGAATATGGATAGTCAACAGAATTTTAAACATGGAAAAGGAAAAAAAAGTTCCATAGACTAGCCATACAAATTGTCACTCTGCACAAAATAGCTGATGTATTTCATGCCACTGTGAAGGTTCTTTGAAATAATTGACAGTGAAAAGTTACAAATAACTTGAAATGAATCACATTATGAGCCAAACCAATTAGAGGGAAAAGCAGAAATCCTCCAAGATCAGTAGCGTAAATGAGGAAAATTAGCTTCCCAATCTGAAATATGGAAACCAGTCATATCATGAACATAAGCAAAATACCACCATCTGTTTTATTTTTTGTCTGCATACTATCAGACTAATTTTTTTTTTTAAGGAAGTGAATATTCCTTTAATGTAAATTTAACAAGCTGTACTTCTGGACATAACTTGAAATACAGAGAAATGGATATGTTATCTTTCTGTAGAAGGTATAAACAATGAAAAAAATAAAATAATGTGTGATTCTTTGGTGCTGATGCTTGTATTCAGCATTGCTTCTAAACGCAGATTAGGATAACTTTTATCTATCTATCTATCTATCTATCTATCTATCTATCATCTATCATCTATCATCTATCATCTATCATCTATCATCTATCATCTATCATCTATCATCTATCATCTATCATCTATCATCTATCATCTATCATCTATCATCTATCATCTATCATCTATCATCTATCATCTATCATCTACCTACCTACCTACTTACCTACCTACCATCCATCCATCCATCCATCTATCTAAACATTTGAAAAGTTTTACAAATAAGAATAAAAAACAATAAATACAGTACAAGAAGGAAAAAATGGAAGAAATAAAAAATTAACTTGAAGTGCAAAAAGAAAAAGAAAATGAGAAAGATAGAGAAAAGAAAAAAGATATGAAGAAGTGACTTCTGATTTCGTTAGAACAGTTGTAAGTACAATTGTACATTTCTCTCTTTAGACAGAGTTATACTCTATTTCCATAATCTATCCTATCTAATCATCAATCAGATCAGTACAATTTTAATCATATTTTTCTTCATGGCCAACACTCTATGGTGTATATACCCTTAAATGTCTATCCATATGTTGGAACGTGTGGGGGAAGTCCCTCAGCAGATGCTACAGGAAAACTACACAAAAACACTAATACATTAAAAAAAACTCAGCAAACTTAAATGAAGCCATTAAAATAAGTTTAATGGACCATACTTTTGATATTCACATTAGTTTAGTTATGCTTGACTCATTTTCACAGGAACTATTGATCAGCTCCTGTTGGAAAGTTAGCCTTTTGCTATATCAATTTTTTGTGGCTTAATGAAAAAACTAAGTGCTCTAAATCTAATTAGAAGAGCTGAAATTATTTTACCTTAGTTCTCAAAATATGATTTACTCAGAAATTGATTGATAATTATATGTATGTATGTATGTATGTATGTATGTATGTATGTATGTATGTATGTATTTAGTGTCACAACCTCTGGTATGCCCAAATATGGGAGGAAGTCTACTGCTTCCATTCTCTGTCTATCGGCTCGTCACAAGAGACCATCCAGACAGAAACCCAATATTTTTCACTGTTGCCTTTGTTACATTTGTGTGTATTTATTTATCAGCACAAATACAACACACACACACACACACACACACACACACACACACACATTCAACCAAATGTCTTTTGACACACATTTGTCCTACTCATATGAAAATGTATTCATAGATTACATGAATAGAAATATATTTCAAAATTCATAAGCAAATTTATTTGTGGTTGGAATCATTTAAACATGAGCCAGCAGTTTGCGGCAGCAGCCAAAATAGCTAATACAATTCTTGGTTGTATAAACAGAGGCACAGAATCAAAATCACACAAAGTACCACTTTATAAATCTTTCCACCATGTTAGAAAAAAGATGTTGAGGCTTTGGAAAAAGTGCAAAGAAGAGCAACTAAAATGACTAAGGGCCTGGAGGCAAAAACATACAAAGAACAGTCGCAGGAACTGGATATGGCCAGTCTAGAGAAAAGAAAGACTAGAGGTGACCTGATAGCAGTATTCCATTATTTGAGGCGCTGCCACAGAGAAGAGGGGGGTCAGCTTGTTTTCCAAAGCACCAGAAGGCAAAACAAGAAACAATAGATAGAAACTAATCAAGGAGAGAAGCAACCTGGAAATGAGAAATTTTCTAACAGTGGGGACAATTAGCCAACAGAACTACTTGCCTTCAGAAGTTATAGGGGCTTCATCAATGGAGGTTTTTAAGAAAAGACTGGGTAGCTACCTGCCTGAAATGGTATAGGGTCTCCTGGTTGAGCAGGATGTTGGACTAAAAGACCTCCAAGGTCCCTTCCAGCTCTATTCTGATTGATTGATTTTTGTGTCACAATGCATGTTTTGTCTTTTCTCCCTTGTATCTCTATAAATGCCCATCAATGGCATGTCAATATGCATTTAACAGAACATAATGCAATGTGTTAAGTGGATACATGTAATTAAAATGCTGTGGAAAGAGAAAAACTTGGCTCAGGCTTTCTAAATGTTTTGATATACATACTTGCTCATTTCTTGTGTGTACATTTGTATGATACATTGCAGAGTTTACTGCAAATCCCTGCTGGATTTTTGACATATAGCTGGTAAAAGTAGATCATTTAAGTTAGCAGTTATTTGGCAATTAAACTAAGGGTTTCAGAGTTTTTTTACTGGAGATGAAAGCCCGCATTGCACAATATACTACAAAGGAAATATAAATGCTAAGGGAGATTTAAAAATGAATTGGCAAATGTCCAGCTTGGGAATACAATGGGCAGCATAAGGGACTTGAATTCTCTTGTATTTCATTTCCTTTGATGTCTGAATGGTAGGAAGGATATGCAAGAAAGGTCCTCTCTCTATCTTGAGCAGATGAACAGCTTTTGGGAGATACTGATTGATTTCAATTACAGAAAATAAGATTTATTTTTAAGGGAGGGCAGCTAACATGAGCTTGAAGCTTATCAGGTGTTCGCTTTCAGGTTTCACGCACTGCAATTCCACATTCTATTATTCTTATCCAGATTTCTCCTAGAGTTGCCCTTCAAAAGTGTGGAGCTACAGATTCCATTAGTCACAGCCATCACAGTCATTAGCTGTGCTGTCTGGGGTTGCCAAAGTTATAGTCCAACGCAGGAGATTAGAGGAAACTTTTGCTAAAGCAGTTACGTTTTATTAAATGCCCTAGAACTTGGATTTTCAGCTAAGCTAAGAAAAGTAACGCTTTTCTTAAGTAGAGCTCAGCTTCAGGTGATTACACTGATGCAGCCCAACCGTATTTTTAAATAAGCAATTACAAATTAAATCTTAATCCTCATCCTGAGGAAAAAAATATTTTATTTTATTTATTTAGTTTGTCAAACATGTAAAAGATAACAGGTTCCATGCACCTTCAGTATTTAGTCATGCTGGCCACATGACCAAGGACAGAGCTGGCTCTTTGGCCTTGAGATGGAGATGAGCACCACCCCCCTAGAGTCAGGAATGACTATCACATATGTGCGAGGGAAACCTTTACCTTTATGTCTGCCTTCGTGCCAGGAGGCTGTGTGAGTCTGGATAGAATATAAGAGGTTTCACCTGAACTCTGACAAGACTGACAGGGTTTGGGACCTCCCAGATCTGGAAATTTACCACCTTGAGTGCTGGATGAGGTTGCACAACCCCAAATAGACTCTGTAATTGTGAGGTCCTTCTGCCTGGAAGAGCAAGTGGCAGTTAAGACTAGGAGGGTCTTTGATAATTGATATACAATTATATCAATTTCAGAGACCAAAGCAACTCACGAAACTAGCACTGATGACATTACTTAGTTTGGTAATGAAATGCCTTCAAGAAAACTAGCAAGCTCAGAGAGCACTACTGATGCTACAGCCTACGAATGGTATCAATGAAATATGTTACTTTGCTTTTTTCAGTGCAAAATACGGATTTTGAAATTTACACATCCCCAAAAATGAGTTTTATTTTAGGCAGAAATAAAAATAAACAAGCAAAACAAATGGCTTATATTAATTTCCCTGGGAAGATATAGTTCAGCGTTGTCTTTTAATAAAATAATGAAACTAGTTAGCTGGAAACAAATTACATTAGTCTTTTTTTTCTATCAAATTCTAAGGCTAAGACGATCATAGGAGAGTCATTTTTCTTTATCATCTATTTAATATTCAAAATGAAATTACTCAAAGTCTCTAGCATCCATGCTGGAGGAACAGTGATTGTTTACTTTTAGCCCTCTGAAACTTGCAGAAGTAATTACAGTTCTCCAGAAGGACTCCAAGCTGTTGCTTTGGTTACTATAGCAATCAATGCTGATTTTTTTCTCTCCAAAAATATATGATTGTGCTTTATAGTCTTTGCAACTATGGCAATTTTTACAGGCATTTCAATCGATTTCTCAAAACACCAGTACTATAGGCAGCACTTATGCAATCATCTTGCTTGGCTTCACCAGAAAAACAAAATAGTGGTGCTGTTCTTGCTAAGGGTGTGTTTAGTTTAGCACTGTGGTTCCCATCCTGGCAATGTTTCCAGACAACTTACAGGTGGATCGTTAAGGAAATTGCTTTCTTTTACTGATTTTACTACAGTAATTTGAAAGCGTACTTCCTCTGCAATTGGCAATTCTGTTTTCTTATCTTGGCGCCAAGGTGTTGATACTGTTATTTCTTTTCTTTCTTTCTTTTTTGGCCTTGTCTTATCTTGTCATCTTCATTGGGTGAACCTGAGTTCAAGACAGAGAAATTCTGCTCTGATCTGACAATATCAAAATGAAAGTGATGGGCAATACATTCAGAAAAAGACATGGTGTCTAGTTAGATCTGTAAGGGAGACGGTAAAATGAAAAAAAAAAAATAGAATCACTTTGGTCCAGGGATTAAGGCACCAGTCTCAGTCTCTCTCCCTCTCTTTCTCTTTCTCTCTCTCTCTCTCTCTCTCACTCTCCCTCCCCCTCTTCCTCCCTCCCCCTCTCTCTCCAACCCACCTCTCAGGCAGGAATGGGTTCTAGCCAGTGTTACTCATGTATGCGCTTTGCCTGCTGGATGAGCAATACACACACATGCGCAGTTCAATGGAAATTGTTCTGCGCATGCACAGAACTCCCAGAAAAGAGGCTGATGGCAGCAACTGGGGAACCGGCTTGGGGGCGTGGCCAGCCTGTGTCGCTGACGGTTCTGCGACCCAGAGTGGCATATCACTACTGGTTCAGCCGAACCGGTAGGAACCCACCTCTGCTCTTGGGGTTGTTGTTGCGGGAAACACAGGAGGAGGAAGTTGTGTGGAATATGCGTGTCTCCTTGAATTATTTGTAAAAATAATAAAGGTTAGATACAAATAAATAAAATATAAATAAAGCTAAGTTCTATCTATACTGAAATCAAGCTGTAGTTGCATTCCATATTGTCTGTTTAAACTAATTCACAGTTACATATTACTGTTTTAGTATTTCAACCATTTGGAAAAGCTTGGAAGATAAAATGAAGAATGCACTGTGGTTCTGTGGACCAGCCATCTGGGTTTTTGTCCTTCTGCTTTAGATCAGCTTTTACTTTGGATGCAAGGAATCAAAAATCAGTGAATACCTAAGGCTCTCTGAGGCTTAAAACACACATATTTTGCTCTTAACTCTTCAGCTCCTTTGCACCCTGTAGTAAACAAAATCAAGAATACTAAGCAGATCAATCTGGGTCACTGAATACATTCATTGCATCTTTTCATCCAATGCACCTTTTACATATGTTTTTACTTACTCATACTCTGCCTAATACAATAGACAATGTTGTACTTTATTAATACTATTTTTTCTGTATTCTTTGTTACTGTAAGCTTTGGCCTTCTGGCTTCCATTGCAATATCTCTGCTGATGAGAATATTAGCCAATGAATGTCTAAACATATATTTTCTGACCCATGCATGCACGGCCTCTAAAGAAAATGTTTTAACAGCTTTTAAGGCTTGTAACAGTTCACACAAACTAACTCAGCAACAATCAGTAACCTATGGCAACCATGCAAAATGATCATTTCACATAGCATTCATTGGAAGTGTCACGGACAACTCCAGATTTGCAAGAACAAGACAATATCGGGGCATAAAGAATTCATGTGGGCTCTACAGTATCATTGAATGTTGAGTCTGGTGTTCGAATGGATTTATAGCAGGCATACAATCTGGATAGTTGCACCTCAACAGTTGATTTTGGAGTATCACTAGAAAAGCAGCATCTTTGATTAAAGTAGTGAGCTTGCTTGTATAGTGATTTGACATAGCACATTGACATTTCTGTTTTTGTTATGAGGGTGCTTCTTTTTCATCAAGGACCATCAGTGGACTTTAGCTTAGGATAAGCAGTAATGAGCCAATACTAGTAAGGTCTACTAGACTTTAAAAAAAATAAAACAAATTCATACAGGCTGCAGGTATGTGATAGCCAATTATAATTCTAGTTTTTAAGGAGAAAGATATAATTCAGCTGCTTTTGGTGCCTGCTACCCAAGATCTTTTTAAAATTTTCCTTCCTTCCTTCCTTCCTTCCTTCCTTCCTTCCTTCCTTCCTTCCTTCCTTCCTTCCTTCCTTCCTTCCTTCCTACCTACCTACCTACCTACCTACCTACCTACCTACCTTTCCCATGTTCCCTACAAGTTGATTCCAGGCAGCTTGTTCCTGTGTCTGCTCATCTTGTTCTCCACCTTGTTGGAAAAAATATCCATCTGGTTCAGTTCCAAGCTGGGAAAATAAGACTGGAAACATGGAGGATGACTGGAAAGATGGTTTAATGGTGAAGCAGAACCACCAAGCACATGGTTCTGGGCAGCTGACCACATGGAGTTGAAAGTGAGGGGTATGTGTGTGTATATATATACATATACATACATACATACATACATACATACATACATACATACATACATATATATGCATATGCATATGCATACGTACGTAAGTATGTATGTATGTATATGTATGTGTATATATATATATATATATATATATATATATATATATATATATATATATATATATGTGTGTGTGTGTGTGTGTGTGTGTGTGTGTGTGTGTGTGTGTGTGTGTGTGTGTGTGTATGAGGTTTTCACGGGTGTTAGTATGTAGGTCTCTAGTTATTCGGGTTTTCTCCCGCGTAGAATTGTAGAGGTCTTGGCGACGTTTCGACGAAGTCTCATTCGTCATCTTCAGGCTCGGTGCTTCCAGGAGCAATGTGAGATCTCAGCTGTTTCTTCCTTTTAACTGCCAGTGGGGGTTTGAACTGATTGGGTGGGAGCTTGGCTGTGTCCTGATTGGGTGGAGGTGTGTCCTGATTGGGTGGAGGTGTGTTCTGATTGGTTGTGGGTTTGTGTTTCATGTAAGGATAGGTTTAAAGAGGCTAATTGTGCTTTTGCAGTCTGGCCTCTGGTCCTTGGTCGTGCCTCCTCATCAGTGTGGGTTTTTGTCTGCTTTCCTTCTGGATGTTTGGTGGTTATATCCTGTGTGGCTCTTGTGAGTGTGGGCTTGGTGTCATTCATTCGTCATTGATGACGAATGAGACTTCGTCGAAACGTCGCCAAGACATCTCCAATTCTACACGGGAAAAAACCCGAATAACTAGAGACCTAAACACACACACACACACACACACACAGACACATATATCTTCTCTTGGGTTTTGCACTTGAGCTTCCTGTTCCTGTGAAAGAACATGTATTCTATTGGCTATCGTCCCATTAGGCCATGTGGGGTCATGTTTGTCTGAGTCAAGTTTGGTTGAAGTTTTCTGGGTGATGCAATGTCTTTAGGAGATTGTGCAATGCAATAAACTCTGCTGCTAGATAATCTTATATGGAGGGTCATGTCTTAATCCCATCACCTTGGAGTTGAAGGTCTTTTGTTTGGAAGATGGGCTGGCCCAGTCCTGCTGGGGCTATTAAGAAAGACTTGGAGACTGCTTTCTGTCTTTAAAAAAACTATTTTTCTCCTTTAGTGAAATATAATATTCTGGCTATTTAAAATATTTCTCAAAATATTTCTAGTCTTCTAGTCCAAACCCACTGCCTAAACAGGAAACCCTACACCACTTCAGACAAATGGTTATCCAACATCTTCTTAAAAACTTCCAGTGTTGGAGAAATCACAACTTTAGGAAGCAAGTTGTTCCATTGATTAATTGTTCTAACTGTCAGGAAATTTCTCCTTAGTTCTAAGTTGCTTCTCTCCTTGATTAGTTTCCACCCATTGCTTCTTGTTCTTCCCTCAGGTGCCTTGGACAATAGTTTGACTCCCTCTTTTTTGTGGCAACCCCTGAGATACCTGTTATCATGTCGCCCCTAGTCCTTCTTTTCATTAAACTAGACATATCCAGTTCCTGAAACCGTTCTTCACATATTTTATCCTTGAGTCCCCTAATCATCTTTGTTGCTCTTCTCTGCACTCTTTCTAGAGTCTCCACATCTTTTTTAACATTGTGATGACCAAAACTGGATGCAGTATTCCAAGTGTGGCCTTACCAAGGCATTATAAAGTGGTATTAACATTTCACGTGAACTTGATTCTATCCCTCTGTTTATACAGCCTAGAACTGTGTTGGCTTTTTTGGCAGCTGTTGCACACTGCTGGCTCATATTTAAATGGTTGTCCCCTAGGACTCCAAGATCCCTCTCACAGTTACTACTATTGATCAAAGTATCACATATATTGTACTTATGCATTCTTTTTTTCTTACCTAAATGTAGAACCTTACTTTTTTCATCATTGAATTTCATTTTGTTAGATAGTGCTCAATGTTCAAATCTGTCAAAATGTTGTAATGGGAAAATGTGTAGCATGTGTTCCTTAAATTCAAAATCTTTTGTGTTCCTGCTCCCAAGCATTGGTTACTATTCATAAGTATTGGGAAACCAGCAATGCAATAATGACACATCACATGTTTTGCTCTGGAGCGCACTGCAGGACAAGAGGAGAAGGAGCAGCTGATTTGGGACTGTTGTTCAGTGAAATATGCACTTCAACAGATGGCAGAGCTGCTGTGAACAAGAAAGAGCAGGAATGCATTCCAATCATATTTTGGACTAATGAATCTTTGGGGTGAATCAACAAGAAAATTTATATCTCCTCTTCCCCATACTGTTTGAAATGTGTGAATTTTTTGGTCAAAGAAATAATATAAGGGGAAAAATATCATTGATGCTTCAACAGCTAAATGTCCTTATTGGTCTCCAGTTTCTGCATTTGCATCTGATTTATGTCATACTTCTGAACATTATTCTGAGGCTCACTAGAAAAATGCAGAAGTTACTGTTCCTAGGCTCTTTACGCTGTTGTCCAAACAAAAATCCCAAGGTGTATTAAATAGCTAAGGCTGTGTTAAGAGTTACTTTTCCCTTGCTTCAGTCCCTTAAGTGTACCATCTCGTACTTTGTAGATGAAAGCTGTGGGATAAACACAGCTGAGCACAGTGTAATAGCAACTTATAGCGGCTGGAATATTCATATACAATATAAATACACATTACAAGCAACATCAGATGTATTCCAAACTTCATTTATTCTTTGATACAGAGTGTACAACTGAATCCAAACATTGTCAGTCAAATTAATTATCTTTCACTAAGTGGGACAGGTTTCCCATGGTTTTAATTTTCAGCCAAAAATTATCCATTATGTGCCAGTTGGAAAAAAGGAGTCAAGGTGGTGCAGTGGTTAAAATGCAGTACTGCAAGCTACTCCTGCTGACTACTGGCTGCCTGCAATTTGGCAATTCCAATCTTGCCAGGCTCAAGGTTGACTCAACCCTCCATCCTCCTGCAGTTGGTAAAATGAGGACCGAGATTGTTAGGGGCCATATATTGACTCTGTAAACCGCTTAGGGAGGGCACTGTGGTATATAAGTCTAAGTGCTATTTTTATCCTGAGGCATTCACATGGTTTAAGTGATGCTATGTCCAAAGGAAGGGGACATGGTAGCCTAGCTTAACCACTATGCTGCACTGTCAGCTGGAAGGCTGGCAGTTGGACACACAAGGACCACATGACAGGTTGAGCTCCCATTCCTGCCCCAACTCCTGTCCACCTACCAGTTCAAAGCCTGCAAAAGCAAGTAGATAAATAGGTACCACTTTCAGTGGTAAGGTAACAGTATCCGTGTGCCTCAGTGTTTAGTCATGCTGGCCACATGATCGCAAAAGTGTATTTGGCCAATGCTGGCTTCCTTGGCTAAGAAATTGAGATGACCATCCCCCCTCAGAATCAGATGTGCCTGGACAGGAGAAACCTTTATGTATTTTTGTTAATGCCCAAAGGACACCTCCACTGAAACCTGCAAATGTTTACATGTCTACTTATGCTAATGGTTTGCTATGATACATAAACTCCTTGGGGGTATTTTAAGTTTTAAGTTTAAGTTATTTTCTCACAAGGTTATTCTATATAGCACTCCAGAAGCCAAGGATTCAGCTACTCTAGATATAATCAACCAAACCATGCTTTGAACTTAAAAAAACAGATTTCAACAGAATTAGAGACCTAGAAAATTCTTTATAAAGATTTAATACCCTGAATTATTAAAGTTATTTTAATATTACATTAAAAAGCTGATAACATAAAACAGGAAATAGATACATCATTACAAAATGGGAATAATAATGTCTTGTACTAACGATCGGCAATTGTGTGAATTACTATGTTAACAAGTCTTTCCAGTGAGTGTCAGAGAGCTGAAAAAAAATCTATTAATGTAGAAAAGAAATAAAAAGGACATTTTTTAGAAATCTACTTCGGATAGTATATCTGGTGCTATTCAGCATATTTTCTGTCAGTGTGGCATGCCAGGTTCTCATAAAGAAGTCTTGAACTGAGGGATTGAGATGTCAGATATCTGATGGTAAATATCTGTTCTTAACATTATTGATTTAAAACAATAGCAACAACACTAAGACATATACCACTCGACAGTGTTTTTTACAGCCCGCTCTAAACAGTTTACAGAGTCAGCATACCCAACAAGTTTGGTTCCACATTTTACCCACCTCGGAAGGATGAAAGGCTGAATCAACCTTGAGCCTGGTGAGATTTGAACTGCCAAATTGCAGGAAGCCAGCAGTCAGCAGAAATAGCCTGCAGTACTGCACTCTAACCACTGCACCACTGCAGCACCACAATATGTGACTTTTTCTGTCCTTTATTTCTGGTTAAAAACTACGATGCTCAACATTTTAAGTTATGATACTATTGTGAAACTCCACCTCTACTCCTAAAATTAGGTGGGGGTCTCAAAGTTCTTTTTCTTTTTCCAGAAGCCCCTCTGGGTCTTCACACCTTGGGCCCACTTCTTGTTTTGGATATGCGGATCTCACTACAGGTAGTCTTTGACTTGCAACAGTTCATCCAGTGACCGTTCAAAGTTGCGAGAAAGTGACTTATGACCGATTTTCATACTTATGACTGTTGTAGCATCCCCATGGTTGCATGATCAAAATTCAGAGGCTTAGCAACTGTTTCAGAGGTGGTATTTGGCCAGTTCTGACAGATTCTGGAGAACCGACAGTGGAAATTTTGAGTAGTTTGGAGAACTGGCAAATAGGTTCTCCACTGCCTCCCAGCTGATCTTCCTTTGTTGCCCTGAACAGGAGAATGGAGCTGAAAAGCAGGTTAGTGGGCTGGAGAGATTTTGCAGTATCCTTCCCAGTGGTGGGATTCAGGCAGCTCGCACCTATCCGGGAGAACTGGTTGTTAACTTTCTAAGCAGTCCGGAGAACCAGTTGTTGGCAGAAATCTCATTTTGTTTTTTTCCACTTTACAGAGATAATCCTGTAAGGAAGGCAGGAGGGAAACATTCTGGTGTTGTTTCTAGCCTAATCTTTATCACCCTGCTTTCATAAAATGCCTTTTTGGTTAACCCTTATTACATTGTAACAGCTAAGGCAGAGCACCCATTGATCTGAGTGATGTTGAGTTGGCCACGCCCACCCAGTCACATGACCATTGAGCCATGTCTACACAGCTGGTCATTAGGGAGAGAACCAGTTGTTAAATTATTTGAATCCCACCACTGATCCTTCCCCTGCCACGCCCACAGAGCCACGCCCACAAAGCCATGCCCACAGAACCGGTTGTAAAAATGTTTTGAATCCCATCACTGAACTGGTTCCTATTTATGATGGTTGCAATGTCCTGGGATCATATGATCAGTGTTTGTGACCTTCTGACAAGCAAAGTCAATTGGGAAGCTAGATTCACTTTACAACCATGTTACTAACTTGACAATTGCAATGATTAATAACAATGGCAAGAACAGTCGTAAAATGGGACAATACTCACTTAAAAAATGTTTCACTTAGCAACATAAATTTCAGGCTCAGTTAGGGTCATAAGTCAAGGACTACCTATAATGTCCATCCCTTCAAGACCATTATGGATAAGAGATAGAGGACCCGGATTGTTGTTGGGGGCAATATGCTGACTCTGTAAACCGCTTAGAGAGGGCTGAAAGCCCTATGAAGCGGTATATAAGTCTAACTGCTATTGCTATTGCTATAGACATCTCATACCCAATGCTGACTTTCTGGTTATTAAAAGGGGAAAATAAAGGGATATCATCACCATCAAATAATAGGGAAATAATTTACTTCTTGACTGCAAAGGGTTAAGGTAACAAGCAGTTTCATCCTTTCCTTGGGAAATAAGTCAATCTCAGAAGTAATAAAGAAATAAAATGTAATATTAAAAGACTTGTAATAATACATTTCAACTTTCCCAGTTGAAGGAGATAAATATAGAGCTGTTCAAATCAAGGGAAGTAACGGCCTTAGAAGAGAATTACATAAGAAAATATAGTGTTCCAGGCAGATCATGAGCTGGTATTAGTTTGCTACTAATAAAAAGGATTTGCTGTAAAGAGACTTTAATAGGATTCCAATATATTATACAACCCAAAATTTGAGAGAGAAACTATTTCCTCATGAACAATCTGCAATAAACATAAAGGGGCTGAAGAACATACAATTATATGCAATAGACTTTCATAACAGAGAAATAAACATAAACATTTTGATCCAAATTCCTTCCTAGACTTATTTACTTATTCCTTCAGAATCAGTACCTGAAGTATCTGTTCCTGTGCTTTAATTTCTCTGGGGTTTCTTTCTTTCTTGAAATTCCAGACTTTAAGGTTCATCAGAATAATGTTAGTCTCCTTTATTTGTAGCCATGCTGCAACAATTTCTACCTTGGTTTTAAAAGGGCAATTATTTTTCTATCATCCAAACCAAACATGAGGCTAGAGCATCTCTCCAGTATGAAGATGTGGGTTCTATATCTGCCTTCTAGGCTGTCAGTTGTGAATGGTATTGTATTATGAGACATCTTGCAGAAGATGGAATTCTGATAGATCAATGGGCTAGAACATATAAAGAATGATTGCTGGGATTGGGTATGTCTAGTTTAATGAAAAGAAGGACTAGGGGAGACATGATAGCAGTGTTCCAATATCTCAGGGGTTGCCACAAAAAAGAGGGAGTCAAGCTATTCTCCAAAGGACCTGAGGGCAGGACAAGAAGCAATGGCTGGAAACTAATCAAAGAGAGAAGCAACTTAGAACTAATGAGAAATTTCCTGACAGTTAGAACAATTAATCAGTAGAACAACTTGCCTCCAAAAGTTGTAAATGCTCCAACACTGAAAGTTTTAAAGAAGATTTTGTCTGAAATGGTGTAGGATTTCCTGCCTAAACAGGGGGGTTGACTAGATGACCTCCATGGTCCCTCCCAACTCCTATTCTATTCTATTCCATTCCATTCCCTTCCATTCCATTCCATGATCGTGTGGAATGAGGAGACGAAAAGAAAGAGAGATGCGGGATACATCAAATTGCTTCATTCTTTTAATCTGGATCTTGGAAAAGAATGGAAGATGCAGTCATTCATTATGTGCTTGGTCATTAGTTGTCAGTGCCAGAGGGAACAGGCTTCCATTCACTGAAAGATTAAAAAGAGTGGATGAATAGGGAAGATGCCACTAGAAGTGATCACCTTTGATTAAATGCATCTTTTTTTAACAATTTGTGAATGAGGCATCTATTAGTGATTTCAACTCTATAACAAGTGGACTGCTGAGTGCCTTGAGACAAAGTTATTTATATCTATTTGGATTGTTTAAGCTCCATGGACTGGGGGGCTTCTGGACTAAAAGATGTTTTATCTCTTTTGCTCCTTTTCTGCCATAAAAGGCATTTACTGGCCTACTTTAATTTCCTCTTGTGTTTTAACCCCCACCCAACCCTTCAACCATATCAGTAATTTTAGCTCTGCATAAATCAGCTACATATAAATATATTGGATCTAATTGTGATACTGAAATAAACATCAATGGAGTAAGCCAAGCACAAATCAAATATATTATATTCCTGAATTAAAATTTACCACTAGGATGAGTTTTTTCATCTTCTTCCTAAATCTGAAAAATAAAGCTTATTGAATTTAATGGGATTCTACATATTTTGGAAAGCAGCTTTGCTTTCAAGTTGAGGCAGAAATGCTCAATTTCTCATGGACTTTCTCTTTGAAACTTTCCATGTAATTTCTTCTCTGGACAACATTGTCTAAGACATAAAGAGAACAATAAGACCTTCCTACATCTTTATAATCAGGGTAGAGTTAATGAGACACAATGCAGCTGCCAAGATGAGTCAACAGGAACCAATCAGCACCTGCACAAAAGCTTTAGGTACACCTCCCATTAATTGGGAAAGCCAATGATTGCCCTTCCCTTTTTCTCAGCATGTTGCACTGCCAGCTGATTATTTCCCACCATTTGTGGGAAAGTCAATTCCACCCATTCATTACTGTATAATTAATATGATTTCCTGATCCATCTTTCTTTCTTTTTTTCTTTTTTGCACATGCCCTGATGTCAAAGTAGAAAATCCCATCTGGAGAAATTCTATTAGTCATAGGCATTTGTTTTTACCCCAATAAATAATGAGCATATCACCCTTAGCTGTAATCCTTATTTTGCGGAACATGCAAAAATAACTGTTGCAGGATGGAAGACCTTTCCCCACCCAAAATAAAAAATAAAATAATAAAAAATATGGATCTTAAAAGTGTTTCTATTCAGTAACCACAGGAGTTAAAATTTCTAATTTCATGAAAATCTACCAGTTGACTGCATGACTGTGAGCTGGTCTGTCCTTTCAGTAACAAAATGGAAGGTAGTGCTTATAGAAGAATAAGACAAGTAATAGATTTTAGCATGTATAAGGGCCTGTCCACAAAAGATCAGGAATGCTGAAGAAATTGGAGCTAAGTTGAGAGAAATCATGGCAGACAAAGTTATCTCAAGCAATATCACTAAAGCTAGTGATCATGCTCAAATGGCTTTTCTTCACAGCCAAGGATGAGCACATGGCCTTATCTGTTGTGGAATCACTGCATGCATACAGTACTTTCATATAGAAATAACCATTCTTGACTTAAGAAACTCTTCTGCTCAAAATTCAGATGATCCCGGAACCAAATCTTTTTTAAATCAAGAGTTCTTTATATTAATATAAAGTAATTGGGAAGAAATATGGCTTCATACTATCCCATAACTGTCAAAATTATAGATAGATAGGCAGG
This sequence comes from Thamnophis elegans, assembly GCF_009769535.1. Taxonomy (NCBI): domain Eukaryota; kingdom Metazoa; phylum Chordata; class Lepidosauria; order Squamata; family Natricidae; genus Thamnophis; species Thamnophis elegans. Next base: position 138,279,701 of record NC_045542.1, on the reverse strand, counting down.
TAGATTATAGATAGATAAGCAGATTATACATACATATATAGATAGATAGCTAGGTAGGCAGATAGCTTGATACTATCTTATAGTTACTGAGAGTATAGATAGGTAGATAGATCGATAGGTAGCAAGATCTAGATCTACCTACATTACTTACTTTCCTATCTAGCCACCCACCTACCTATTTACCTACCTATCTATCTATAATCTCAACTGTTATTTGTATGAAGTCAGTTTCTTTCCCAATTATCTAAATACCTATATCTATCTGTCTATCTGCCTGTCTATCTGCCTGTCTATCTGCCTGTCTATCTGCCTTTCTTTCTTTCTTTCTTTCTTTCTTTCTTTCTATCTATCTATCCATCTATCCATCCATCTATCCATCCATCCATCCATCCATCTATCTATTTATTTCAGAATTAATAATTATGGTCCCAAAGCAGAGGGATTGCATCTGAAATTTGTTTAATTTTAAAATGTACACTGGGAGCATATGCTCGTGTGTCCAATCACACTTGACCAATAAAGAATAAAGAATTCTATTCTAAAGAAATGTTCTAACTCTCCATTTGTAAGAAAAAAATCAGCTAATTCTTCTGAAGGGATATTTCCTATCTTGTCACTTCTAATGCTTTTCTTGTTCTTGTTCAGTTGATTCTTCGAATCAATTATGGATAACTCTGTTTTCACTAACTGCACTGTCTGTCATCTATTGATGTGGATGGAACATGTTTCTTCAATAACGCAATTAAATGACTCCATTTCTAAACCTCTATTATTTTACTAGAGCCTCTTTCAAGTCAATCTTAACTCTTGATGACATCCATGTGGTTTTACTGGTTGCAGAAGATAAATAATTCACCTATTTCTGGGTTTAATTGTTTTCTTCCTCAAGCAGGCATCAAATTTGGTATTCCTTCATAGTGTCCCATGCAAGCACAACCCAGGGGCATTACTGTGAGCTTCTGTTCCAGATTATGTTGGCCAAGTACTACCATCTGCTGAAGACTTTTACTAACATGAGAATTTGTGTTGGAGGTTTTAAAGTACGTGAGCTTCTCTTCTGGCTCTTCCCTCTTCATTTCACTGCGATGGTTATTTTGATTTTCCAAATGTCACATCTGACACTTGAAGTTCTGAACATGTTGTACCTAGATTTCAACTTATTGCACTTTCTCTTGACAGAACCTAGAAGGAAAAGCATTGCAAAATAGTTCCTTTCTAGTGATGTGAATATAGTAAGGAGAAAGAAATTATCCCAAACTCTCTTTATACAAAATGCACATACATGAAAATGTTTCAGAATGTTACCTTAATCAGTGAGGCAAAGGCATATAAATGTAAATAAATAAACAAACCTTCAACATAACCTTTATTCAATTAAATTTATATGCCACCCATCTGACCAATAAGGAGACTTATATATTGAAACATTTTCAGGCGACATAGAATTTGGAAATTGAAATCCACATAAATGGTTATGTATAGATAGTATATAGGTAGTCCTTTTTTTAATAAAAAGTTTTTATTTATTTTTTTAAAATATGAACATTCAATCTTTCCTTAAACAGTATATTGTCTGGGTACAAATATCTCTGTGCAATAACGCTCAAAATTTACAACATCATTTACATTAATATTAATTTTCTAATCTTAGAATTTTAGTATATTAAACAGTTGAACATAGTGAACTATGTTCAACTGTTCATTTTTTCCTCTTAACACATCTTATAATAAAAATCTAATAATTACATTAAACATAATAGTCCTCCTCATCACAATACTGACAATTATCATATTGTTTATATATCTTAACATATTTTCTATTCTTCTTTAATATCCTTCTTTTATTTCCAACTTCCATTTTTATTCTCTAACCATTGATAAAATAGTTCCCATATCACATAATATTCAGTTTGTTCTTTCTCCTTAATTGCCAACATTAATCTGTTCATTTCTGCACATTCTAATATTTTCCTAATCACTTAATCACCATCTATAGGTAGTACTTGATTTATGATCGCAATTGAGCCCAGAATTTATGTTGATAAGCGAACCATTTTATTAAGTGATTTTTGCCCCATTTAATGACCTTTCTTGCCACAGTTGTTAAATGAATCACCTCAGTTAAGTTAATAACACGGTTGCTAAATGAATCTGTTTTGCTGGTCAGAAGGTTGCAAAAGAGGATCACATGATCCCGGGACATTGCAACTGTTATAAATGTGAACCAATTGTTAAACATCCATAGCTTGATCAAGTGACCATGGGGACCCAGCAATTGTTGTAGGTGTGAAAAATGGTCATAGGTCACTATTTTCAGTGGCTTTGTAACTTTGAATGGTCACTAAGCAAACTGTTGTTAAATCCTGGGCTGCCTATATTCTCATTACATTTAAGCAGTTTTCATTCATGATCTTGATTAGGAAAGGACAGAGAATAATCCAACAAGAAATTTAAAAAATGAGTGTGTCAGGTTTCCTAAAAATGCCCTAATTGATTCATGAGCATTGAGCCAAGTTACAATACAAAAACTAGCCATTTATTAGGAGCATCATAGGCAAGATCTTTTCACAGTCAGACCTAAGCTTTGTTTGAGTTATATCTGAACTTCACCTCTGTTCCTTCCC
>NC_045542.1:138244577-138272077 GCF_009769535.1 Thamnophis elegans | reverse complement strand
AAAACTGCTTAATTTCACAGCACATGAACAGACTTAACCATAGTTTCAAATGGAAAACCGTGAGCATGCTAGTCCAAGCTTAATTCAAAAATAATAGATAATTCCTGGAGGCTTGGCATTCAGAGAAATCAGCCATCAACAAGCACATAGAGAAATCATATTTACACACCATTCAAAAGCGACAATGAAAAAGCTAAAAGAAAGAAAAAGACCATAAGACCTCATTGCCAGCAATCAATACTTAAATAAGCACGAATTAACACTAAGATTAATATCAGACAAAAAATATCAAGCAGTAAACAACAGTCTAATGATTGAATCTTGTTTAATGATCTAGATTTTTAATGCAACAGAATTATGAATTGAACTTCCAATAATATTGCCTGGGCATCATCGTACCTATGTGTTCAACTAGATACGTTAAGTTGTAACATAACCTATAAGATGGCCAAAAGCAGCACTGCAACCCTTCACTCCAGCTCTAATTTGAAAGTTCAGTGCAGGGGTGAATTCCTCCTGATTCTGTGAACCAGTAGTAAAAATGCTTTAAAAAATGCAGGCACCAGTATGCCCATACTGGGGCGTACTGGTCATGTCCCACCACTCCTAGCAATTAAAGCTGGTAATAAACTATGTGCTACAGATTCAATTTATTTATTATTTGCATCCCACCTTGATTATTTGATTAACTCAAGGTGCTGAATGTATTACACGCATCTTCTTCCTCCTATTTTGCTCACTACAACAACAATAACCCTGTGAGGAGGATTGGAGTGACTGGTCCAAAGTCATCCAAGCTGGCTTTCAGGGCTCAGATGGGACTTGAACTCATGATCTTCCACTTTCTAGCCTGGTGCCTTAACTACTAGACCAAACTGGATTTTGAATACATTACTACAATAAAATCTTCTTTAAAAAGATATGAATTGGTCATTTTTGCCTTCTGTCCTTGTGTAATGCCTCTTGCCCTTGTTGACTCTTTTGTTCCTTCCTTCCTTCCCAAAGTCTTAAACGGAACAAATATTAGGCCAGTTACTCTTTTCTTCCAGAACACATTTTCAACTCTATGAATTCTATGAACTGATAATTTTTTTAATCTCCTGTCCTTGTGTAATGCCTCTTGCCCTCATTGATCTTTTGTTCCTTCTTAATGTCTTAAAAAGGAGCAAAATATTAGGCAATTTATTCTTTTTTTCAAAAACACATTACCAACTACAGTAGCTTCAAGATACCACTGTCTTCAGGTTTCTATCACAGTCTTCTAGTTGAAAGAATGTCGACTAAGCTTCAAATTGCAATGTTACAAATGAAGCTCCATCTGTTTTCATGTATGCCACATTTCGATTGCACTGTCACTGGACCTTTTTAACCACTGTCAAGTTTCTAAGCATGCTTATACTGTTGCAACTATTATCACTTCTCATCTTACCAACTAACTAGGGGAAAAGCAGTGAGGAATGGAATGTAGGCTACAAACATCAAGAAGACAAACTGTGAGACCCAAGGACACTTCAGCAGGTTGTTGAAAACCTCAGAAATGCTTTCTTATAACAATACAATGATATTCAATTGGACAATGTGACCTGACTAATAAGGGAAGGAAGAATTCTATACTTTAATTATGTGGGATTGTGTGGAAATTACCTAGATCTGTTTTTGCCTTAACCAGTGCCAAAATGATGTACTCAATAAAGTTTTGCATCGAGAGATTGGATCATCTCAACCATGCTTGCTTGCTTGGGTTCTTCAGTTGGAAGGTTAATTCACACATGTGATGATCCTGATGACAAATTATCTGTCTGAAATGGTATAGAGTCTCCTGCTAAGAGCCGAGGTGGCGCAGTGGTTAGGGTGCAGTACTGCAGGCCACTTCAGCTGACTGTTATCTGCAGTTCAGCGGTTCTAATCTAACCGGCTCAGGGTTGACTCAGCCTTCCATCCTTCCGAGGTGGGTAAAATGAGGACCCAGATTGTTGTTGGGGGCAATATGCTGACTCTGTAAACCGCTTAGAGAGGGCTGAAAGCCCTATGAAGCGGTATATAAGTCTAACTGCTAAATGCTAAATGCTAACTGCTAAAAAATTGGTTGGTGGAGGAGGATTGGAGAACTTCTGGGGTCTTTTCCAACTCTATTATTCTGTTCTGTTATTCTGTTATTCTTTCTATGATTATGTGTATCCATTCCATCAAGCCCAAAGAAACTCTGGAATGATATAGGCTCTCCTACCATGGCAGGGGATTAGACCAGATCTCCAAGGACCCTTATTCTATCTTCTAAAACAAACATCTCTAGAGAAGAACAAACACAGTATCTATCTACTGCATATACTCTACAACATCTTGTTGTAGTCATCTACAACACTGGCAATGATAAGTTTGTCTACTGATGCTTCATGGGAAGAATATTCATTCACATCTTTCTTTCCGTTCAATTGTCTTGCTGGTAGAAAACTGTGCACTTGTGTAAAGAAAGGCAACCTTACTCAGGGCCAAGCTGGCATATCTCTATAAACCCTAGATTTCTAAAAATAATCAGTAGCTCCAGGAAGCCACACAGGAAATGAACTGAAGAAGATGGAAATAAATCTACTGAGAGATCTAATGAGGGAGGAGAAAAGGCCTAGGACAAGCACTGATCACAGCAAACTGTTACCGCAATTGTTAGTTTTCTTGAGTATTATCGTTTTAATCTTCACAGGCAGTGATTTCTTTTCTCTCTTTCTCTCTTACCACAGAAATAGACCCAAATCCTTATGAACATGTTAAACCCTTCCGCTACCAACTCTACCTTACTTTATTCCAAAACTTGTCTTATATAAAATGCCTTTTCTCAAGAGAGTCTTTGTTAATTATCGTCCTTCTCCTACACATATTAAAAATAGCAAAGTAATCCTTGCATTAAGCATTTGCATTCTCGCTGAAATATGTACTTCTAGCAAATTCCTAATTAATTGCTGGTTTGCTGGTTTAATGAGCAATAAAGGAACATAAATAAAACAAGGCAAGGCATCACACTCCAGCTTTGAAACTACCACTACAGATGTTACATTTGGAACAACTTACTCTATCAAATGAGCTACCGTGTCCTTATTTTATTGCATTTATTAAATTTTTATGCCACCTTTAGGAAAGATGGGTGAAATACAATAAAATAAAATAAAAACATAAGTAAAATCAAATTTTGGAATCCTTTAATGACTACTTGTTAACTATCAACTACTCATTCTTTCCTGAAAATAAATATTATGTAAAAAAAGAAATTTGTTTCATATAAGCCAGGGTCCTTCAAACTGGCAGCCTGAGGGCTGGATATGCCACACACAAACCATCCCCTCCCCCAGCTCCACAAATGGGAAAATGTCACGAAACATCACGTGATGGCAATGTGACGTGGTGAGTTTGACACCCTTGATATAAATGATTTTAAACTTTGTCCTTTTGTGGAAGTAAAGATAGATAGATTTTTAAAACAACTGAGTGAAGAAGCTGCATCAAGGTGAAGTACTTTTTTGTTTTTAAATGTGTGTTTAATGAGAAACATCTCGCTTATAAATTCATTTATACACAAGATAAGATCACTTTGTTTTCTAACTTGTCACTTCATTATCACATTTCTGTACAGACTATGAAAATTATATTTGGATTTTCATACCATTGCTGTACTGTGCTCAGCAATGAGGTCTTACAGGAGGATGAGATTGCCAAATTATTCATGAGATTTCAATCATTTTTTAAAAATGAAATGGCTCCACCATGAGATGGCATGATTGTATCCCAACTAGGAAATGTTACTTATCTCTGCATTACAACAGCAAGAAAGAAAACAGCAACTAATTCCAATAATATGCCTGCTCGTTGAAAACTTCATTCTCACAAACCACTAATAACTCTCCAGAAACAATTACATAGAACAGTTACTGCCGATGTTTTGTCTTATAGATTGAGCAATTTTCAGCAAAACACCAGATTGCGGTGGGGTTTATTTTTTCCAGGTGAAGATATTACCAATACATTAAATCAGAGGTGGGTTCCTACCAGTTCGGCCTGCCATGCCCCCAAACCAGTTCTATCAGTGGTGGCACCATCTTGATTTTTGGTTCTGTGCATGCACAGAACAATCTTCATTGCAAAAATTTAATTTTTTTCCCTTTTCTAATGTTGTACGCATGGGCAGATCTTTTTATGTGCAAATGCACACATGTGCAGAGTGTGCATGCAAAAAAAATTGCATGCCAAAGTGGCAGTAATGCCAGTAGCAACCCACTCCTGCATTAAATGTCTAAAAAATATACACATCTGATTAATAACCACAATTTTTACATGTTGTATTTCACTTGCTCACAATATTGTTTCATGTCAGTACAAAATGGGCCTCAGATATGGTATGCACGGTGAAAAATATGACTAAACTCAGGGTCCCTAAACTGGGATTAGGCAATTCTTTCCAGCATAAATTAGTGAAGGCACTGGGCAAATGGAGCCCTGACAGCATGTGAATTGAAAGCCAGCAACTGATGAAGTGAGAACCAAAAGTGAGTTAGAACATCTATCCTTTCTAACAAATCTTCTTTCGGTTTTGTTTCTGGTTTTATTGTTGCTATTTCTTCTCTCCCCAAAAATCAGCCAGTGCAGAAAGCTCTTCCTATACCTGTGAGTTGGTTGCTTCAATAGGTCTTGTGAAGTTTGGTTGAGGGGCACTGATGCCTAGTGGCTACATTAGTAAGTTTGTGATTGTATTTATTTAATAAACAAACTTATATAGCCAACTTTCTCCCAGAAGGAAACTAACACCCATTTTTCTCTCCGCATATTTTTAAATTATTTAACTATAAAGTTTATTAGCTACCTGTCTTACCTCAGGGTCACTCTGGGCAGCTTATAATAATAAAAGATAGGAAATTGTATAAGCTAGAAGCATAAGTTAGTTAATACTGTACAAAAAGCCAAACACTGCAACCAGAGGTGGGTTGCTAAATTTTTTACTACCGGTTTGGGTGTGCTCACGCATGCACTCATGCGCACATGTGAAGAAGCGTCTGGTTGGGTGGGCACAGCCTCCTGTGCTGCTACTACTGGTTCACCTGATCCAGGTCAAATTGGCACCAACCCACTTCTGACTGCAACCCAATGAAAGATGGGGAGGATCAGAGCAGGATGGGGGGAGGTGGGATCTGTTGTTAATATATCAACCACCTTCACTGTGATGTTTCCCCCATTGGACCCCCAAGCTAACTGGTAGAGTCAGGCCTTTACGCTCTTAGGAAATTTGGAAAGGTGGAAGAGGATATCACTTGGAGGGGGAGGGGGAATATGTTCCCGAGGGCAACACAACGAGAGAGTCCCTTCTCCTAGACCTCACCAGCCAAAATACTTGGGCCAATGGGCCCGCAGCATGCCTCCCTTGCCAGCATCGGTGGGATGGGCCAACCTCAGTGGAAAGAGATGGTTCCCTCAAGTAGCATGGACTCATGCCATGAATGGCTTTAAAGATGATTAACAGCACCTTGAATTGCACCCGGCAGCAGATCAGCAGCAGACCATATGTGGTTATATACATACAGGTAATCCTATGGCCACAATTGAGTAGAATAATTTCTGTTGCTAAGTGAGTCAATTGTTAAGTGAGTTTTGCTCCATTTTATGATCTTTCTTGACAGAATTGTTAAGTGAAGCACTGCAGTTGTTAACTTAGTAACATGGTTGTAAATTGAATCTGGCTTCCCCTTTGACGTTGCTTGTCAGAAGGTCACAAAAGGTAATTACATGACTCCGGGACACTGAAACCATCATAAATATGAGTCAGTTGCAACAGTTATAAAGGTGAAAAACAGTCATAAGTCACTTTTTTGATGCCGTTGTAACTTTTAAATGGTCACTAAATGAACTGTTATAAGTTGAGGACTATATCTATCTATCTATCTATCTATCTATCTATCTATCTATCATCTATCTATCTATCTATCTATCTATCTATCTATCCATCCATTCATCCATCCATCTATCCATCATCTATCACCTCTCTCTCTCTCTGTCTCTGTCTCTGTCTCTCATCTATCTAGCTATCTAGCTATCTAGCTATCATCTCTCTTTCCACCCACCCACCCATCCATCCATCCATCCATCCATCCATCTCTCCATCTATCTATCTATCCATCTCTCCATCTATCCATCCATCATCTATCCTCTCTCTCTCTCCATCCATCCATTATTCCACGCACTCCCCCCACCCACCCATCCATCATCTATCATCTCTCTCCCTCCCTCCCTCCCTCCCTCCATCCCTCTCCCTCTCCATCCATCCATCCATCCATCCATCCATCTATCTATCCATCCATCCATCCATCTATCCATCCATCCATCCATCCATCCATCCATCATCTATCCTCTCTCTCTCTCTTTCTCTCTCTCCATCCATCCATTATTCCACCCACCCACCCACCCACCCACCCATCTCTCTCTCTCTCTATCCCTCTCCCTCTCCATCCATCCATCCATCCATCCATCCATCCATCCATCCATCCATCCATCCATCCATCCATCCATCTATCTATCTATCTATCTATCTATCTATCTATCTATCTATCTATCTATCTATCTACCACTGAATTTATTTGCCCAAATAACTCTCAGCAATGCCCAACATTAAAACATTAAAACCATAAAAATAAATATATTTAAAAGAATAAAAAATAAAATCCCAATCAAGATAAAATATAGTTAAAAGATAGGGAGAGAGGGAACAAGCCGTGTGGGAAGGGAGGTGGGATTGCCTCTTAATTCAACAACCACCTCCAATATGATGTTTCCCAATTAGAGCGCCAAGCCGTAACTTCAGGGCTTGCAAAAGGACAGATGGATGGGATCCCAATCAGGATGAATACCTGAATTCCCTACAGGTTCGCAAATGGGAGCGTGCCTGCATGGTCGTTTCACTCGCATGCGCCCCATCCACACATGCGCTCACCCATTCATCCATACACTTTGATCGTGTGTGCAGCTTGCATGCATGTGTGCAACTTGCACGCATGTGTGCGGATTGCATGCATGTGCATAGCTTGCACGCATTTGCATGGCTTGAAAACGTGCCTAAATAGGACAGCCTAGAGCTTGGGCGGGTGAGTGGGTGGGCAGGCCTATCCGCAATTTCCACTACCGGTTTGGGAGAATTGGTCCAAACTGGCTAAATACCACCTCTGGACCCAATCCTCAGGGGGCAAGATGTCCCCAAAGGGCAGGAGCCACAGCAGAGAAGGCCCTTCTCCTGGACCCCAGAGCTAGCTCTGGTTACTATACTATTTTATTTAATTTATTCCAATTTAAAGGGAAGTAGTAAATGCTTTTCATCGCCATTGTTCAAGTCACAAAACTAAAGTGTTCACTATGTAAATACTCCATTCTCCTGATAAACAAAACTCTTCTCTGATGTTACCTTAAGGATGTTGTCTACCCTAGAGGAAGCAGTGGTGCATTCAGTCTCTCGAGCCTTATAAAAGCTAATTGAATTAGTTTTTAATGTGATGGGAGGAAAAACACATGGGGAGCAATTGTTCATGTAAGTAATGAAAGTAAATTAATACCCATACGAAACCAAATCTTGCTTTCTCCTGACCCTACTTGTTTTTTTAGAATGTAGCTCCTGTTTGTTCACTTTTTGATATATCTACAAATCCATATAAATAAGACATTTGTTAGGAAAAATGAACATGAAATGGATACAAATATTTATGCAGACTTTTTTTTTAAAAAAAATCTGAGATTGATATATGATAAAATAGGAGGAATTGAAAAGATATAAATAGAGAGACACTAACGGGAATTAGAATGAATAGGAAACTGTTGTACTGAAAATTAGAAATTTCTGGGGGAGAAAGTTATGTTGGACATGTTTACCACCTTGAGTTATTTGTAAAAATAATAAAAATGAAATATAAATAAATACATTTCTCATTTGTCTTTTCTGTTCTTGGATTTTTTCCCCTAGGATGGGTCACTAAGTTATTAACTAGAGTAATTCCTGACTTATATCTTCTTTATATCTCTATCTGTTTAAATAATGGGATGCTTTTCACACTTGACTTAGAGAAGAAGAAAGATTGAAAAAAGTATATAAGGAAATTGATCTAGTCATGAAATAAAAATAATTTTGTCTCCTGGAACATGCAAATCTGAGAACCACAAAATTTCTGAAATTGCTTTGAAAAGAAATGCATCCAGAGGACAATCTCAAAGAATATTATATCTTAATCTTTATAGACCAACCTTCCTCAACTGTCTGCTCTATATATACACTATACATTCAGCATCCAGAATGGGCAGCCTAAATTACAAAAGACTATAAAGATATTCAGCAGATTCTGACCAGTTCTGGAAAGCTAGTAGTGAAAATTTTGAGTAGTTCGGAGAATCGCTAAATACCACCTCTGACTGGCCCTGCCCCCATCTATTGTCTGCCTTCTGAGTCCCAGCTGATCAGGAGGGAATGGAGATTTTGCAATATCCTTCCACTGCCATGCCCACAAAGCCACAGCCATCCAGCCTGCCACACCCACCAAGCCACGCCCACAGAACCGGTAGTGAAAAAAAATGAATCCCACCACACACATGTGACAATTCCAGCTGGCTATTACTATAATAATAATATTTATTAACTGGCAATTGACCATGGAGAACCAGTTTGGTGTAAAGGCACCAAGCCAGGAAATGACCATGTACTCTAGTCTTTTTCTTAGGCACAAAACCAGCTGAATGAGCCAATCATGCTCTCTTAGTCCCAGGAAAAAAGCAATAACAAATCACTTCTGGAATCTCGTCAAAAAAACTGCAAGGGCCTATCTTCAAGATTGACTTGGAGTCACACACAAAGACCGATGGCCATAGCACATAGCAGAATAACAGTGTTGGAAGATCTTCTAGTCCAACTTGCTCAAGCAAGAGACCCTATACCATTTTAGACAAGTGGTTGTCCTGTCTGTTCTTAAAAACCTCCAATGATGGAGCACCCACAACTTCAGATGGCAAGTCATTCCATTGATTAATTGTTGTTGAGTCACTTCTTTCCATATTGCTTATAAAATGTGGTTCTATCCATGTACTTATCAGGAGTCAAGGATGACTTATGGACTGTTATATTTTAAAGCTGTTCTGAATTTAATTGCAAGAATGATAGAAAAGGTTCTGCTCCAACTGAACCCATAGACCCTAACCTGTTATCACTATTTATCCCAAGACAGTTTGTGGATCAAATTTTGATGTCAATTGGACACTTTGTGTGCTACAGAAATAATTCCAGCAATAACACTGTGATAGCAACAGCAGAGCTATAAAAGAGATAATGGCAGAACAATCAGTCCCTATAAAAATAATGAACATGGAATGGCTGAAGACAGATTCCAGAGAAATCAACGTATTAGCTTAGGGAAGTGGACGAAAGGTCTCAGCACAAGAAGTAATTGTCATGGTGAAATGAAAAAAAAAAGAAGTCAAAAAGAGTTTGACTTGTTTTTTTGTTATTATTGTTATACTGCGTGTTCATTTCTTTTGCCAGATAGCCCTTCAAAGGTCAAATGACATATTGTCCACTGTAAAACCCATTCATTCTGAAGAGTTCTCAAGAACTCTTCAGATAAAGGTTAAGCAGAAAATAGATCTGCACCTTTTGCTATGGGTGATTTACTCTAGATTGTCCAGCATTCTGGCTTCCTACTACTTCCTACAGACACACACACACACACACACGGAGGGAGGGAGAGAGAGGGAGGGAGGGAGATGGAGATGGAGATGGAGAGGGAGGGAGGGAGGGAGGGAGGGAGACAGAGAGAGAGAGAGAGAGAGGGAGAGAGAGAATGAATTACAGAGTGGGAAGGGACATTGGAAGTCTTCTAGTCCAACCCCCTGCTCCAGCAGGAGATCCTATACTACCTTGATCTCTCTCTCCACTCACTTCTCATATTATACTGGTGAAATAAAGAAAGCTTAGAGTAGGGGTGTCAAACTCACATCGTCATGGCAGTGTCATGTGAGTATCAGAACTTTCCCCCCTTCACTAAACCAGGCATGGTTGTGGCCAGCACGTGACGTATCCAGCCCACGGACCGGGAGTTTGAGAGCCCTGGCTTAGAGCATAACCAGTATGGCATAACCTATGTGGGATGTTTATGAACATAGTTCTAGACCCAGGTGATGTACACAATAGTAAATAGTAAAGTAAACTCTGATCTGGATGGCTAAAGGTAAATTTCTTGATCCAGCCTAGCATATGATTCTCCGAGATCTTCATTTATCCTCCATCTGTATCATTATTGCTACTCAATCAGGTCTTGTTGTCAGAGCCAGTGTAAATGTATAAGGAATCTGTAAATGTTACCAGATATGATTGCATTACTGTTGATGCTTTATCCAACAAACAATTTCCAGAACAGTCCTCATGTTCACCTTGTGGCTCCTGAAAGAACTTATTTTAAGATGTGTTTCTTGTAAAATTGTTTTCATTATTTTTAATCTATTATTCTCTTGTCCCTTAATAATTATCTCTCGGTATCTTCCCATTAGAATGCATATAAAACAAAAGTCACCGACAGCGCCAATAAGTCACTATTTTGAAAGACTGTTCGGTCAAGTCCTTCAGATACTATGACCATTCTCCTAAAACTAGATTAGCTGAGCAAGATCTCAGCAACCTTGAACAGCTGCAGAGATTCAGGGAAAGGCTGAGATATACAAAATGAACACATCAGTATTATTAATCTGTAACTATGGTAACCCTTCTAGTTTAGAATGAGCCAGTTGATTTCAAACTTGGCTACAAAGGTTCAAGCATTAAATGTATCATCTCCAGAATATTCATTCATACATTATTCATTCATTCATTCTCAATATTTGTACGTCTGGAAAACCCTCCTTCCAGCAACAGAAAAGAATTTACCAAAAAATATAGCATATGCCTCAAAACCTAGCATCAGATAACTTAATGGTCTGGAGACAGCAAAAACAAAATAAATCAGATAAGGTTAACATATAGTTCAGGAAAGACAAAACAAAACAAATTAACTTATTCAGTCTATTTAATCAGTCAAAAGAGTGGGAAGAACCTAGGGTAAAAATTCTAGAAATAGATTTGATTGCACTTAAATGAGAAGTCTAGTTTTTAATTACCAATAATCCTTCTTGCACTGTGCATAAAGGAGCATGGTACAATTATATATATTTCAGTTCCAGAATGCCATATGACCTGATACAGATCACAGCCTGCTTCTAACAATCTCCAATTTCTTTAATTAAGCATATGTTATCCTCATTTATAAACTAGAAAGTGATTATTAACCTGGTTTATAACTTTGGTTATAAACTTGGTTTATAACTTTGGTTTATAACTTTGAATAAACTTGGTTTATTCAGAACTTGGTTTATAACTTTGAATAAATCAAATTTAGCTGATTGTCCTTCTGGTTCATCAGAATTTTTTAACTTGCTTTTTCTTTAATATTCTCTCAACATTTTCTTGAAAACTTCTTAGAGCTGACATCAAAAAACATTTTCCTTCTATTGCAGGTATCCACATGCAATGTTATCTGAGCATGCACCATGTCCTTTTTTTTTACCTTGATGAAGTTTCTAAAGCCTTTGTCAGCATTACCAAGCATTTGTAAAGCACTTTTATAGTCTCCTTGTCTTCCTCCCAATCCCCTCCCATGTCTCCAAAACTTTCTGGCAGTTCTCTTGTCTTTATGACCCACAGAGGAGTCCTCAGGTTTCTGCTATGCTACTATCAGTGCCATTAAATGTTCAAAGTCATCTAATTGAGATTTGAACCAACCATGTAACAGACACTTTTTATAAGCTAGCTTTTATCCCTAGCTTTTGTGTAGCACACAATTCCCTAAAGCCTCTGGTCTTTGGTCTTGGTCTTGAGGTTCAAAGTTTCTTCAGTTGACAGAAGACTGGCTACCAGTTAGCCTAAGATTCTATCCTTTTCAGGACTTAATTCCAATATTTCCATTCTTGCTGAAGACATTTAAAAGACTCATGGGCCAATCCAACATCTGTGTCATCAATTTCTCACCACGTTAAAAATTGTTGTTGAGAAAAGGAAGAAGAAAAAATGTTCTCTTATAATATTTTATTCCAACATCCTCATCTGCTATAGCGAGGGCCTCATAATCAAGTTCCCAGCATCAATAACATTCTGCATAAATGTCTATGGTGATTCTCAGTCATCCAGGTCACAATTGTCCCAAAGGTGTTTTTTCAAGAGCTCTGAAGAAATTTTTTGGATGAGAAGTGAAACATCTTCAAAGAAAAACCAGAAAGTGCAGTTGCTTCTTGAAAAAACACGTTTGAGATAACATTCTGCATACTAAACACACCCAAACAAATGTAGGGTAGAAAACTGGACAATCAACAAATGCAAGTTGTATTCTTCAGGAGCATTCTTTCTCCATATTAGTAATTATAAATTATTAAATATAAAATAATTAATTATAATTATTAATTAATTATAATTATAAAATGTACATGGGACAGTACCATCATTTCTTTTTCATGTGTTAAAAGGCAAGAGACAAATAGTCCTTGTTTTCAACCCAATCAAGTTACAGCGTCTTTCATCTACCTATGTCATTATGTCTGGCTTTATGTGACCAGACTGACTCCAAAAGCTAAACTCCAAGAATTGTTCTTCCATGAATATTGGAAGATATTGTCAATAAGATTGACAATACTCTGGACATTGTTCAAAAAACTTCATGCAATAAGATCCAAATCAGAACACAATCACCCTACTTCATCCCATCCTGGTAGACTCTGGTAGAATCACCCATGCCTCAAACAAACTCTGCTAGTCTTTTGAATAAAAAACCTTGCCATCCTATACCCAAAGGCTAATATAAGATGTCATCACATCCTTCAATCAAGCACACCGTCCTGTGTTCCTCATAACAGAAAGAGCAGAAACAGAGGGAATAGCAAGAGGCAAAGCTCCTTCATCTCCTTCTTACCATATGATTCAGACTAACGCCAAATCAGGAACAGATATTCTATTGTGTCTACAATTTCACAGTAGATGATTTCCTGAATAACAAGGAGAACTTACCTGACATGCATTGTACAGAAGCTGATGCTCAAATTTCTTGATTCCCAAGATGTTCTGGAACATCTCATACAGCTGCTCCTTGCTGAGAATCAACTCTGAAGCAGCGCTTGCTGTCATTCTGGCTTGAGCTTTGCGTGGATCTTCTTCCCCTCGATATATTGCATCAAATTTTGCCATCCAGGAACTCAGGACAGTCTCCTTACTGAGACCATCAATCTCAGGCAGGCTACGGACCCTCTTTTCGATATGTTTCTTGAAGACTTCTCGGGAGTCATTAGCTGAGAACCCACCACTCTGAACCATTCTGGCGACACGGTCACTTTTCAGAAATACCTACAAGGTAAACAAAAACATATACTCAATCCTTCCTAAATCTGAAAGAACTGGAAACATATCTCATTATAAAACCCTATATGACTCCTTTGTGGGGCTACCACAAAGAAGAGGGAGTCAAGCTATTCTGCAAAGCACCTGAGGGCAGGATAAGAAGCAATGGGTGAAAACTACTGTAATCAAGGAGGGACACAACCTAGAATTAAGAAGACATTTCTTGGCAATTAGAACAATTAATTAGTGGAACCTCCAGACGTTGTGAATGCTCCAGCACTGGAAACTTTTATGAAGAGATTGAATAACAATTTGTCTGAAATGGTATAGGGTTTCCTGCCTAAGCATGGGGTTGGACTAGAAGACCTCCAAGGTCCCTTCCAATTCTATTCCATTCCATTCCATCGCATCGCATCCCATCCCATCCCATTCTATTGCCACCAACTATGTATGTGACATTGCAATCTGGAAATTTGTTGGTGAGATTGTTTGTGGAATAATGGAGCATGCAGTGTACATTGTGAATTTTTTAGGTGGGGGTGGGGGGAGGGAAGTAATATTTTATACGATAGTCTTATTACAGCTTTCTAGAGATAATCTTACATACTGTAAGTTAACTTTGATCCTTTGTCATACCACAGTTCAATAGCAGAGAATATCCTCTATATGTAGGTTCAAATAGAACAGGAGAATAAGGTCTGAGAACCCTGTCAAATTCTGAACATTTGAAGAAAAGAAACATGTTTCTAAAGGTTTCAGGGGCTTTATTATTTTGGCTTTAGACCATTCTCCACATTTCATGCAGAAATTCAATCTATTTTGCAATGGAAATGAGCTCTGGTCGCAAATACCCATTTCTATGCATTGGATGCAAATTGATCATATTTTGAATTCTCGTTCGAAGAATGTCATATTCCATGGTAATGAAATTATGTGCTGTTTCTCCCAGTGCTCAATTTCAGTTTTATGGGACAAATGGGCATCCCTAGCTTGGCTGATTTTTTGAAAAAGCTAATTTAAGTCAGGTTCAGACATGAATTAGTGCTCAGAATGAAGGGTATCAGGAGAGCCCAAAACTGCAAACTAGACTGTGCAGTCAGAACATATCCTAAAGGGAGACAGTGGCTAACCATTTAACTGATGTTGCTAGGAAAACTACTTCCCTATAGTCAGACAAATATCACGCTATCCATTCTATTACATCCATGTATGGGATTGAAAATGGGCTTCCTTCATTTTCTGTTATGAGCTGTGTTTAACTAGCTTTCATTCATGGGTCTATGATTTCCAGAAAGAGTTTCTTCTTTAACCCTTCTTGATTGTGTTCCAAGGTCAGTACAATATAAGTTTCAAAAGCTACAAATATAATCCCCAAATACCATAGCAGTACAGGTGTAAGTTAACCATTACATAATTGTATTATAACTAAGCAGGTATCTATTTTAGGCAGCTAACTCAGTGAAATCTGCAGCAAATCACCAGGATGTTAAAAGGACAACATACATTTGGCAATGCCATAAAATAAGCACTGGTGTCTGATAGAAGGTGCGGCCTTTGTATGATGACACTTTTCCTTGTTTGCACCCTCATTCCCCCTGCACACACCAATGAATTAATTGCTGTTTTGCTTTCTCCATGCTCATATTTTATTTCTTATCTTCCTTAAGACTTACATTGGCTCTTTACTCTTTTCGCAGCCTATGCCAATAAGACTCCTTCTGTTCATGGATGGAGGAATCAGGATTGTACGCTGCTTGAAAAAAAATATCCTAATTCTTCATTAGATAGTGAAATAGCCCTGTAGCCATGGAAAAGAAGCCAGCTGGACGGGAGTAGCGGTCCCCAAGCAACAGGGTTGAAGTCTTTCCTTCAGCTGTCCCTGCCATTTGCTCATTGAAAAGTAGGCTGGATGCATAAAGTTTCTTCCATGAAATTAAAATAATTGTGTGTCTGTGTGTGTGTGTGTGTGTGTGTGTGTGTGTGAGAGCGAGAGAGAGAGAGAGAGACACACAGAGAGACAGAGACAGACAGACAGAGAGAGAGAGAGAGAGAGACAGACAGAGAGAGAGAGAGAATGATGGCTCAGCAGTTAAAAATGTTGAATTTGTCAGAGCCTGGTGGTGCAATGGTTACAATACAGTATTGCTACTTCTGCTGATTGCCGCCTGCCAGCAGTTTGGCAGTTAGATTCTCACCGGCTCAAATTGGACTCATCCTTCCAAGGTCAGTAAAATAAGGACCCAGATTGTTGGGGACAATATTCTGACTCTGCAATCCACTTAGAGAGGACTGTAAAGCACTGCAAAGTGGTATATAAGTCTAAGTGCCTTTGCTATTGTCATCTGGAAAGCTGACAGCCTTGGTTCAAGATCCGAGCACAACAGGACAGGGTGAGGTCCCATTATTTGCCCCAGATCCTGCTCACCTAGCAGTTCGAAAGCAAGTATATAAATAGGTACCATTTCAGTGGGAAGGTAACAATGTTCCATATATCTTAGCATATAGTCATGCTGGCCACATGACCACAGAAACATCTTTGGACAACGCTGTCTCCCTCAGCTAAGAAACAGATAATGAGCACCACCCTCTAGAGTTGGACATGATTGGTCCTTTATCTCAATGACCACAGTATTGAGCCATTTAACATATTTTTCCAAAGTTCATGAACAATCCAATACAGTGAGATCCTGAATGTCACCCCGTTAAAATAATGTCCCCCCCGCCCCAATCCCTGTTATTTCCCAAATTCTATTTTTACTGAGTATCCTCTTATCCCAAAAGTTTGGATAACTACACTATGTTCATTTCAGTAAATACTGAAATACCTCGCAGCTAGGCAGACAAAAATACAGTATGTTGTAAGAAAGATATATTACTAAACAATTAACCTCGTGCCATTGTGAAACAGGTTGGGACTACCCATATACAGCAGAATAAATTTTCCAATACACTTTGACCAGTGAAGGGCATTGTGGCAATGTTTAATTTAAAAAAATATTGCCGTGAATGACAGGGTGCTATTTCAGAAGCAAACACAGTTCAGATCCTTGTTACTTGGCTGCATCTGGTGTGAGAAAGGCAATCTGTGTTTCCTGCTATCCTCAGGATCTCTTTTTATCACCACTCACAAGCATGGCACAGTAAGAAGCACAGGTCAGATTCGGGGGGTGAAAAGGCACTTGACACTATGAGCTACTTTGGGAAGAGGAAGAAATCATGTTTTTTCCCCCCACCTCCCTAGGACTCACTTGTCAACAATGACCTTTTTTGCAACAACAGTGTGGGGGGGAAAAAACAAGCCAATGTAAAATATGAAAGAGAGATGTTCACTTGGAAGATGAACATTGTCCATAGAGGAAATAAAGCATGGCATTGCCCTTTTCTATCAAATGAAGTGAAGTTCATGGAAACCTTAAATGCCTTCATAGAAGCATAGAATCATAGGGCTGGAATGGACTTTGGAGATCCTCCAGTACAGGAGTGTCAAACTCATGTCATCACGGCTGCATCATGCGATGTATTGGGACTTTTTTCCCCTTCGCTAAATCAGGTGTGGGCATGGCCAGCACGTGACGCATCTGGCCCATGGGCCAGGAGTTTCACAGCCCTGCTCTAGTACAATCCCTTTCACCCAAGGCAGGAATCCTTATACCATCCTGGACAAATCATTGTTCAATTTTTTTCTTTAAAATCTCCAGTGATGGAGCACCCACAACTCTGAGAGGCACATTTTTCCATTGTTTAATCCTTCTCAGTGTCATGAAATTCCTCCTTATTTTCAGGTTGGATCTCCCACTGATGAGTTTCCACCCACTGCTTTTTGTCCTGTCCTCAGGTACTATGGAGAGGTTCTTCCAGAGCTTAATGATCCATCATATAAGCACATGACTTCTTCATATCCTGAATCTATCTGAAATGTTCAAAGAAATTCTTGTTTTTATTTGTGACTTTTTTAGAGGTACAATCTCATTCTATCTGTCTGTCTGTCTGTCTGTCTGTCTGTCTGTCTGTCTGTCTGTCTGTCTGTCTGTCTGTCTGTCTGTCTGTCTACCTACCTACCTACCTACCTACCTACCTACCTACCTACCTACCTATCTATCTATCTATCTATCTATCTATCTATCTATCTATCTATCTATCTATCTATATATCTGTCGGTCTGTCTGTGTCAGGGCTGCTTCACTCAGTAACCAAGAAAGAAACCACACAACTCCATTTTGCAGAATTAAGAGTTCTTTTACTGGTCATGAGTAGATAGTAGCTAGGCAAAGCAAGATCTGAGGCAAAAGCGTTTGTAATCATAGATATCAATATGTGACCCAACCCCCTCCCCCTGGTAACCCCAGCCCATAAGCTGGGACAAGTAATGGGAGCTACATACCTTTTCAGGTATCAGATACAAAGTGTATTTATGAGGGCATTACTATCTCATAGTATAGAGGTACTGTATGTATGCTACTTGACTCCACTGGAGGGCATCCCAATGGAAAGGAGGATCCCACAAAAGTTAAGATGGGGGCCACAGCCACGTGAACAAAGCTTTGCTCCTCTTTAATGTACATTGAGAATCACAATCATTTAACAAGAGGAACAAAAGTGGAAATAAGGTTCCTTCCCTTTCTATAGTTGTACTAACTGCAATTTAGTGCAAATACAAATACTTTGAGGTAGATGGGCAGTCCAGGAATGTGGAGAATAAATAAATACATTTCTTCAATCTCTGTATTTTCACTTATAAAACATCAGCAGTGGAATTTTTAACAGAGAATTTTTAATATTGTTATGCTCAGCTGAGTCAGCTAATTCCTGGTGACTCAGTGGATAAAAGATCTCCAAACGGGCCTGTCTCTTGCTGCATTATGCAATTCTTGCAGTTGCATTTCTGGGGCTTCCAATTCTTTATCTATTTGCCTCATATGCTGCCAGTCACTTCTTCCTCTTCTGCCCATCTTGCCTAGTAATGTCATCCTTCCCATAGATACACCATAATGTGTCCAAAATATGACACATATTTAAAATAAATTAACAGTACTTAGTTGCCTTTGACCAAGCCAAAACTCTATCGAGCTTGAATTATGAAGCTGGGTTTAAATCACTGATCTTTAATAAATCAGGACAAGAGATAGAAGCAGGGGCCAAGCAAGCTGTCATGTTTAAAAGACTAGTTCATATTTTTGCAATAATTATAACCCGTCAGTGATTGGAAATAATTTAGTTCATGGTTATAAGTGGCAGAACGTGGCAAAGGTGATCCAAGAAATAATACTTCAGAGTTAGATTGAACTCAGTTTTATCAGAATAAAACTTCTAATATTCAATTGGGCTTTAATATATACATCAATAAAATAAAGCCCTTATAAAGCCCTTCCCAGTGTCCAATGCAGAGGATCCCATAAATATCTGGAATCATCTTTGGAGCCACTATTTTTTCTTTAAAAAAAAAATCAGACTCCTCAAATACTATTTTGTTCTCTTATCTTCTGAATGTGGTATGTCAGAGATCTAAGTAAAAATCAAAGAGGATTTTGCAAGAAAGAATTCTGCCAAACTTGCAAAAATTGTGCAAGGGCTCGTTCTCCCCATACATTTTTAAAGAATGTGGAAATTTCCAACTCCCTCTCCTTCAATATAGGGAGACCACTCCTGGGATTTTTCCCCCATGGGGAAATGGGGACTATTGAACACTACTCAAAGCAGATTAAGTGGAGGCAAAGAAAAGGCAGCCACAAACCAAACCACATTAACAGAAGTAACAAGATAGATGCATTTACCTATTTAGCAGAAGAAAATAAGGACTGTTAGCAAGTTAAAGGGTTTAGAATATTACTCCATAGCAGGGGTCATCAACCTTTCGGACCTCAGGGACCATTAAATTCATAATTTTTAAATCCCATGGACCACTAATATGATTTTTTAAAAAAAAGATAAATAGTATTTAGTGCAATATAAAAAATGCAAATAATTTTTTTGTAGACCACCAACATTTTCTCATGGACCACCAGTTGGTGACCACTGCTCTATAGCAATAGCACTTATGCTTAGGCTCTTCAGTGCTTTACAGACCTCTATAAGCAGTTTTACAGCGTAGCATATAGCCCCTCTTCTAAATCTGGGTCCTCATTTTACTGACCTCAGAAGGCTGGAAGGCTGAGTGAACCTTGAGCTGGTGAAACTCAGGCAGTTGGCAGTCAGCAGATGTAGCCTACAGTACCGCATTCTAACCATGGCTATCTGAATATTCAGGAAGGTATGGATAAAGCATGCTCAGAAACAGCTGGATAGGGAATATGTAGATAAATTTTACATGGAGTTGCTCTTGAAGACCACCCAGAAACTTCAAATCAGAGGTGGGTTGCTCCCGGTTCAGCTGAACCGGTAGTGGAATTCAGGCCTGGGTTGCAGAACCAGCAGGCACGCTTCCGAACGAAGAAAATTTAGAACTTTATTACTAAATATATTAACAGTGGTGAGAATCTTATATGCAGAAAAATGGAAAGATACAATTATCAAAATGGAAGAATTGATGGTAAAGGTGACAGCATTGGCAGAGATTTAATTAAAGAGAAGGATTAATCTAATTTTATTTCTATTTGGAAACCACTTCTGTATTTTGTACTTGAAACTGAAAAAAAATGAAACTCTAACTTTAGGTCTGGATGATTAGAATGATTTTGTTGTTACAGAAATGGTTTGAAATATTTAGAAATGTAAAGTAAAAGGTTGAGCATATAATTCTCTTTGTATGCTACTGCATTGAAAAAACTCAGACATTACTACTTTTTAAAGTTTCTTTTTTATCTCATCTTTTAAATCTTTCTTTTTAACATTCTTAACTTTTGGGGTATTTATCATACAATAAACTTCAATAATTTTTTTAAAAGGATGCTCTTAAAATGTGACAGATTTTTGCACTCCACTGAGAGTCTCAAATCTGTAAAAGCTAATCACTTTTCTTGACTGTGCCTTCCACTGGTAGAAGAGATTTCTATTCACAGAGAAATAACAAATTGCAAGATGACAGAAAGGGAAAAAAAAGTAGCAAGAGGATTCACACTGTCACCGTACAAGCAAGTGGGGAGAAAGTTTCATCTTATCCTTCTATTGTATGGACAATGGAATCTCCCTGCATGATTTCTAACCACCGAAATAAAAGTTTTTGAAAGGACATGATTGAGAGATTTGCTTCCAGAGACTTTCAGCTCACATTGGTTACCCTTCATGCACAGCAGCATTCAACAGTACGTTTGCAGCAGGCAAGAAGTAAGTAAGCTATGCCGAGCACATCAGCTGATTCAGGTAAACAGTTGCATAGATGACATATAGGCTGTGACGGGTGCAAATCTTAGCATGCAACAAAATCTCATGTGGATTCTCACAGTTTTTCCCATTAAAGGGAGAAAAATCTGTCTCGCTAATGAGAAGATGAAATTCCAACTGTGTGCAGCTGCTTTGCAGGTGGAAGATCACAGTTCGGTTTTGGAAATGTCCACTTTAAAAGATTTTGGGGAGACACTGGATCAAAAGCAGCTTTGAAAATATCTCCAAGAATTTCCGTTAAACCAGGACATTTACAATTTACAATTACAGAAGACAAAAATAATAAGACAAGCAGTTCCTTGATTAGGCCATTGTGTTCTGCTTGATTGTTTGTCTGCTGTTAATTCTGGTGCTCATTTCTGTTTCTCTAGATGTTGATTGCTGGCGAGGAGACGTTTGGGTGTTTTTGTTTCCTTTTTAATTTTTTTATTGTCTCTCGTGAATGGTGTATAAATGTTGTTTATCACTATGTACCTGCTGATGTCCGATTTGTTTGAATACCAAGCTTCCAGGAATTACTTGGTATTTTGGGATTTAGCTTGGTTTAGGATGCTCACAGTTTCCCAGCTAAAACTGTGATTAAATTATCTATTGTGAAGTTTAAGGAGTTTTCACTGTGTCTTCTGAACTGCTAGTTGGTATTTATGAATGTATTCTGCTAGTCTGCCTGTCTGTCCTACACAGTGGCGGTCCTTACACTTTATGTTGTAGATGACTCCTGATTTTAATTCTTGGGCTACCAGATCTTTTGGTTTACTTAAAATGTAAGATTATAATAGTTTTTGGGTTGTTGTTTAGAAGTTTTGGATATATGACTGTGTTGTCCTTTTCATAGCTTGTATTGGTTGTATTTTTTCATGAGTATCCACTTTGTTGCAAGATGTTGTATAGGCAGAATATTTCCTTTTTCTGGTGTTCTGGGTTGTTGCAGTGAGTTTTTGCTTGTCTGAATAATGTTCCTCTTGTGAGAGGTTGAGTTGTTATTTATATATATGGCAAATTGCCTTTGTTTCCTTTGCTAATGTGGACTTCTGTTTTCTTCTTCCTTTGTGAATTTTATTCCTTTGAAGATGTTGGGAATTGATTTCTATGTCTTTCTCCAGTTATTCCGTTTTATCATTGCATATAATTGTATTTAGTTATTTTATGTTCGAAGTCAGTTTCTATCCTGGCCTCCTTGTTTTATTTACTCTAGTACTTGATGACAATCAGAATTTAGGCAGAGCAATATTATCCAAGACCTCGCCCACAAACTGCATCAAAAGCCATAGGGGAAAAACAGATTACAAAGCTATTAAAATTGAGGTATGGACTGTTAGGCCACAAAATCTAAATAATAGCTTGGGATCCATGATAAAGCAGTGTGGACAATACAATACAATAGCAGAGTTGGAAGCGACCTTGGAGGTCTTCTAGTCCAACCCCCTACCTAGGCAATAAACCCTATACCATTTCAGAAAAATAGCTATCCAAAGACTTCTAGTGTTGGGGCATTCACAACTTCTGGAGGCAAGCTGTTCCACTGATTAATTGTTCTAACTGTCAGGAAATTTCTCCTCAGCTCTAAATTGCTTCTCTCCTTGATTAGTTTCTACCCATTGCTTCTTGTTCTACCCTCAGGTGCCCTGAAGAATAGTTTGACTCCCTCTTCTTTGTGGCAACCCCTGAGATATTGGAACACTGCTATCATGTCTCCCCTAGTCCTTCTTTCTATTAAACTAGACATACCCAGTTCCTGCAACCGTTCTTCATATGTTTTAGCCTCCAAAGCCCTAATCATCTTTGTTACTCTTCTCTGCACTCTTTCTAGTGTCTCCACATCTTTTCTACATCATGGCGACCAAAACTGAATGCAGTATTCCAAGTGTGGCCTTACCAAGGCATTATAAAGTGGTATAAACACTTCACGTGATCTTGATTCTATCCCTCTGTTTATGTAGCCTAGAACTGTGTTGGGTTTTTTTTGGCAGCTGCTGCACACTGCTGGCTCATATTTAAATGGTTGTCTGCTAGTACTCCAAGATCCCTCTCACAGTTACTACTATTGAGCAAGGACCACCTATACTGTACCTGTGCATTTCGTTTTTCTTGCCTAAATGTAGAACCTTACTCTTTTCACCACTGAATTTCATTTTATTAGATAGTGCCCAATGTTCAAGTTTGTCAAGATCCTTCTGTATCTTAAGCCTGTCTTCTGGAGTGTTGGCTATTCCTGCCAGCTTGGTGTCATCTGCAAATTTGATGAGTTCCCCATTTATTCCCTCATCCAAATCATTGATGAAGATGTTGAAGAGTACTGGGCCCAAAACAGAGCCTTGGGGTACTCCACTCCATACTTCTTGTAGAAGCAGTTCCATTGAGGACTACATGTTGAGTGCGGTTGGTCAGCCAGTTACGAATCCATCTGATGGTGATGTTGTCCAACCCACATTCTTCTACTTTATCTAGTAATAGGTTATGGTCTACCTTGTCAAATGCCTTACTGAAGACCAAGTAAACTATATCAACGGCATTCCTCTGGTCCACTAATTTTGTCACTGACAAAATGGAGTTGATCCAGAGTTGATAACCTAAGGCCACGATGGTGAACCTATTGCCCGTTGCTCTTCTGGGTTCCGGCACACACATGTGTGCCAGCGAGGTGGGTTTTACATGTGACGGAGCGCTGGAAACCGGAAGAGCAACTCCCTAGGACACATGCATGCCAGAGACAGGAAGACCACGGCTCTTCCAGTTTCTGGCGCTCCCACATGCACGCTCCCATTTCAGCACTCGGTGCCAAAAAGGTTCACCAACGCTAACCTAAGGTCATATATGGCCTCTGCATTTTGTCTTTGGGCTCAGAATATCTAAAAACCAACAATGTTTACTGCTCTTTTGAGGCAGGAAGTAGAATGAATTTTTTAACACATCACAGCTAATGTAACAGACCTCTTAACAGATCTATGACATAATTCCATCCATTTTGCAACTGTTCAAATATGCAGAGGGCAGCCCTTGGTTACTAAAGGATTGATTAGTGCTAGATTATATAGATTAACTACTAACTCTGTATGACTTCCTATGTCAATAAAAGGCATAGCTATCACTTCTGTAAACTTGGGTTTGACATCTTCAAAGAAATTCAACTTCCTGCACATCCCTGACATATATAGGACAGGGGTCATTTCACACTGAAGGTGCAAACCTTCTTGCATCTCTGTGTTGAAAACTTTGAAGTGATATGAACCCATCCAATGTAAGATGAGCCTTTTGACAACTTGTAAACAGTGTGGGATGCTAGGATGATCAGTGGCACAAATTAATTAGCATGCAGAAGATGTCTTTACAGTCTAATTAAAAGCCAAAATATTTATTCCTTTAACGAAGATATATAATTGGAAAATAGCATCTCCTAATTGAAATATCTGACCTCTGAAATGAGAAAATGGCACAAAATAATTTAATGACTAAGTAATGGAGGATACATACTTCCCCAGTTCCGTATTAGTCTTTTTATTGCCTTTCAATAGTTGGCTAGTTGGTAAAACAAGATTCTAAGCCAATATAAACTGGCTGAGAGGCATCTTTAGATACTGATTCTTTGTATCTTCAAATTCCTTCCCTGGAATTGTTCCAATGAAAGTATTCCAGAATAAGTGGCCTGCGAACATGTTCCTTTTATCAGGAGGGAAGATAAGTTGGCTACATGGGAGCTCTAACCTGATTAAGATTAAGATGAATAAACAGAGTTAAAGCCCAGGAGTCAAATGAAGAGGCAAACTGGAAGATAGACAATCTTGATGAGAAATGCAAAATGCTAAAAGAGGCAGCAACTGAGGAACAGGCATTTATTTCCTCTCCTCAAACCTGTTATGAGGGAAGCTGTTTCCTTCAGGTGATGCTAAGATTTGAAAGAAGAGAAGAATCAGGAAGTGAAGAAAAAGTAAAAACTTTGGCAGAGGAGAAATAGAAAACAGAACCTTAAAAAAAGTTAGGAGATAGCAAAGTAGAAAAGGAAGCATAAAAAGACGAAAAGTGATAAGAGAGATACAGGGATCAAGTTAACTAAAATATAGAACAACTGCATTACATATATACCATTTGCCTGAAAATAAGACCTCCAGGGATAATAAGCCAAATTGGGATTTTGAGCGCATGTGCTAAAATAAACCCTCCTCCAAAAATAAGCCCTCCCTGAAAATATTGCAACACAACAGAAGCCATGAGCTGACCAAGCTCACTGCTTCCTACACCTGAAAAATAATAAGACCTCCCCCAAAATAAGACACTGTCTTATTTTTGGGGAAACACGGTAGAAGGTAAGATATAAGAATATAATGAAGTTGGGCTTTGAAGAATATAGTGTAGAGAAAAAGCTTAGATAAATAGGAAAACTTATTTTATTTATTATTTATTTGTTTGTTTATTCAATTTGTATAGTTGCTCACCTTTTTGTTAAAATCTTCATATTAAGATTAATTTCTAAACTAGTTGAAGACATTTATCATTTTCAATTCCTTTGGGGTTTTTTTATTTGTAAACTTTCTTTTTGTAAAATAAAAGTCTCCCACCAGTTACTGAAGGGGTGTATTAAAAAAAAAAACGAACTAATTGTCCCAGCTTCCAGTATTTCTTGTGTATTGAATCTGGGTCAATCTGTTTATTAGTGGGAAAGAAGTAAAGTATCAGATCATATTATTTCATCAACTGCAGGAAATGCTTTTTATGGCACTTGCATATTGATCTTTTTACTTGAGATCATTGATCTGCAAAGCAGGCGTCCCACTAAGGTTTGGATGGCCTATCCAGTTATTGATCAAGAGGTTATCCGCTTCATAATATGGTGTGACAATATTGATCATAAGCCCTTCCAGCTTTGAGGGCCTATCGAACTCATTACATACATTTATTTTGGAGGTCAATAAAAATTCCCCATCATCTGATACAGTTCTAGGAGAAACAACATCATGAAACTCTGATGCCAGACTTTTCTCATTCAGAGGAGACAAGGAAAGAGGATAAACAAGAGTGGAGAGAGAGAAGATTGAAGAGGGGAGAGGAGGAGGGAAAAAGAGAGAAGGAGAGGGAGAGGAGAGAAGAACTTAATTCTCAAAATTGTGTTTCATTGCATTATGTATTTAGCAGATTTTTGCTCTGGCATTTTTTTGTAAGTATCAAAGGAGGAGGCCCCAGCAGCAAACAACATATCTGAAAATCAGATGAAATGGACAGGAACTGTGCTTACTCTTAAAAATAAATAAGGTGTCCAAGGGATATATTCCCATTGAAAAAAACTTTTAAAAGTTCAAGAGAAGGAAAATAATCTTTAAAAAACAAAAATAACTTGACACTTTTATAAAAATGTTAGCCCTTTAAAATGCCAATGAAAAAAATTGGAAGAGATCCCTTGGCCATTAAATGCAATTCTCAAACCACTCCATGATTATTTTGAGAGAGAAGTTATGAACAGTAGCCAGATTTAGTTTGCAACCAGCATTTAGCCCACCATGAGTTTCTCAAAAGGAAAAATCCCCAGTCTCCCATAGAGGCATTCACAGTAATTTTATTTTCTCTCTCCCCCCCCCCCCATTCTTAAGGAACAATCCTATTCCTTAAAAGGCTGCGTTTCAGCCCCGATCATATGGAAGATATTTTTGTGGTATTTGTTTGTTGTGTTTTGTCTGTTTGTGTTTATTCAAAAATAAAAAATTATTATAAAAAGAAGAAGAAGAAGGGGACGACAGAGAATGAGGTGGCTGGATGGAGTCATTGAAGCAATAGGTGTGAGCTTAAATGGACTCCAGAGGATGGTAGAGGACAGGAAGGCTTGGAAGAACGCTGTCCATAGGGTTGCGATGGGTCAGACACGACTGCATAACTAACAACAAAAACAACAAGAACTGAAGGATGCATTCTTTACCTTCAAGCTAGTTCAGTATTAAGAAATGCTAATGGTCTACTTGGCAAATATCTCAGCCTCATTTTCTTACCTCATAATAACTCTGGACAGCATTCATAAAGGCTTCATCAGCAACAATCTGAGTTTCTCCATTGAGAAAGGCTTGAAAGCGATCCTTAACTGTCTGCAATTGCTGTTTACTTATCTGTGGGAGAATCATAAAAAGAAACAAATATTTAGAACACATAAATGAAATATTAATATTGACCATAAACTAAGTTATTTATTTATTCAATTTCTATAGCCGCCCATCTCAGTCCTTGACTTTGGGTAGAGAACAATGCCACAAAGATTAAAACTATTGAAATCCATGGTTGTTGTCAAAGCAATTTTAACCAAGCAATAAAGGTGGAGTCAATTTTTATGCACAACTTTTTATAAATTAATCATGCTGGATACATTTACATCAGAAATGGGATTCTACTGGTTCGGAACGGTTCGGGCAAGCCAGTAGCTCCAAAGATCAGCTGGGAGCGAATCGGTTGACTCCCATGAACAAGTGGGCCTGCCTGCCTGCCCCTGCATTTTACCTACCTTTATCTTCTCAGCTGAGTTCCGCGGCATAGTGAATTGCCACACCTCGGCTGTTTTCCTTCCCAAGCAGTAATCTGGAAGATAAGTCTTCTCTAAACTGTGCATAGCAATAGCAGTTAGACTTATATACCGCTTCATAGGGCTTTCAGCCCTCTCTAAGTGGTTTACAGAGTCAGCATATTGCCCCCAACAACAATCCGGGTCCTCATTTTACCCACCTCGGAAGGATGGAAGGCTGAGTCAACCCTGAGCCGGTGAGATTTGAACAGCCGAACTGCAGAACTGCAGTTAGCT
>NC_045542.1:138172077-138239577 GCF_009769535.1 Thamnophis elegans | reverse complement strand
AAAAATTAGTTCTAATTTTTATTATTCTATTTAAAACATCACTGTGTGATTTATATTGCAGTAATTGTTCGGAATATAATTCTAACGGTTGGGTTGGCAATATATAAATCATGTAACAATGCTATAACTGTTTCGTTAAACCATACTGATAATGATTTCAAAATAAATGACCACCAATTCCGTTCTTAGGAACTATCCTTTGTGGAGCCAATTTTAAGGCAGGCGGCTTTTAAAATGAGTGATGTCGGATGACATTTCTGGAGACTTTCACTCATGAATTTACTGCTTCTGGATGCAGCCAGTAAAGTAAGACCTGGACTTTTTCTGTTGGCATTTTCATCCTATAAAGATATACTGTATACCATTTTAGCAATTTGAGGGTTAAACCATAGTCTCAAATGAAAAATTCCTCTACCAGCCTTTAATGTAATTATTTTCCAGACTGCAAAATAGCAGTAGTTTATTGATCTTCTGCATTTCCATGCTTCAACAGCTACCAATGTTGTTAAGAAAGAAAGTCAATTCCCAAGATGAAATTAAATTGTTTTTATATTCCATTTAGCTTTCACGGTGCCCCCATAACAGCTGATTGGCAACAGCATCCTATATGCCATAAGCCTACATAAACAAGAGTGTATCTTTGCATTCAGTCATATGGATAACGAAGCAAAGCAAATACATTATTTGTTACTGACACCACATATGTATCTGGGGGAGGGGGTGGTGGATGTTGCAATTGCATAAAACCCATTTGTTGCAGTACTCAACTACAGAAATAAATCTTCTGGATAAGTGCAAATGATCTGGGTATTTCCTGGAAAATCTCAAGATTTACACCCTGTGAAAGTACATTTGATATTGCTGAAATCTGATGATCCGTTTCTATGGGGCAATGCCATTGAAAAGAACATGTGGAATCCTATCTTTCTTTCTAATTTGGAAGCACTTATTGAATCTAAATCTAATCAGCAAGATGAGAACCATGAACCTAAATCTAATCAGCAAGGTGGGAGCCCTTTTTTCTCTATGGTACTGATGAAGACTAAACAGATTGGATGATAAAAGAAGTCGTGCGAAATGGATCAGTGGCCACATGTTGATCGGGGCAAGGTTGAAATCGGTTGCAAACAGTCTTTTCCACTTAAGGTTAATTTCAATATTAATGTCAGGTTCCAAGTAACACTCCCAACCAAGTAAGAATCCGAGGCATGCAATTCCTCAAATATCCATTTTATTAGAGATGACATATTGGCACATCTGGGGAAAACCTGAATCTGAAAGCTCCCAGGTTTTCAACACCCAAAGGAAAGCTTTGACTTTGGTCTCTTCTTCTGCAAGCACATGTCCATCACCTGGTCCAATCAATGCACCATCCCAAATGGAAATGCACCCAAATTCTGCATGTGCAGAAGCATTTTTACCTATTGCACATACACGCATAGTGCACATCAAGTATCCCTCAGCAAACTGGCAGTAGAAGAAGCTGGAACCCACCCCTGTGCCACTCCAGGTGCAGGCTGAATGTCCTTGACTCTCAGAGAAAAGAATGTTGTTATGGCTAACTAACTCTACCAACTCCAAGCAACCCCCACTCCCAATTTCCCACAGCACTAAGTATGGCAGCCCTGAAGATTCAAAAAATAAATGGCCTCCAAGGCTGTCAATTAACTTTTAAAAAATTAACAATTAAAAAATTCAGGTAGTGTTTGAGGAAGGTATACAATGTAGCAGCTAGGATAGTATTATAGCCCATAATCTGAATTCAAGGATTTATTTTTCTACTTTTACATTACTTACAGAATTAGGAGTTGCACTACATGTCAACTTATAAAGGAACACTAAAATTCAATTAAGTGTTTGAAGGAACCATAGTAGCACATTTCACAAGTTGTTGCCTTCCATACATTCCTTAAAAAGTGCATCAATGCAACTTAATGGAAAGCCAGCTTCAACAATTTGCATGAAATCAGTGTAGTAGCTCAATGCCCTCTCCATTTCTTATTGGCAGACGGGAGAATCAAAGGCAAGATACCTGCCTAATAAAATAGCAATAGCAATAACAATTGCACTTAGATTTATATACCACTCCATAGTGCTTTACAGCACTATCTGGGTGGTTTACAGTGTCAGCATTTTGCCCGCAACAATCTGGTCCTCATTTTACTGTCCTAGGAAAGATTTAAAGCTGAGTCAACCCAAATCCCATCAGGATCAAACTCCTGGTTGTAGGTACCGTTTGTCTGCTGTATTGCATTCTAACCACTGCACCACCAATTGAAACAATTCCCTAAAGTAAAAGGATAATTAAAAGACAGCATTTGGGCATTGCTGGTTTTGTATATCACTCATTACCACCATCAAATTCAATGACTGCAAAATGTTCATTTTGGAACTATAAATTGGAAAGCCAGCATATAAAATGCAGAAATCAAGAAACGGAGAGCCAGGGGCAAGAGCTTGAACTCCTTTTGAACTTGGTTCTTTCTCATTTTTAAATGTGTTGTGCCTTCCTCAGTAGCTTTACAACATTCTTTAAGAGATGTAGGCTTGGGAACCAACAGAACTTAAAATCAACCTGAGCTAACTTTATAAGAGTAGACGAAAGTCTGATAGTTACAATATATTTTCCCCACTACGTATGTAGTCTGCTCACTGATTTTAAAGCATGGCAATAACAAGCTGTAACTGTGATGGTTTTATTTAAAAAATGGGAGATAGATGTGTGTGTGTGTGTGTGTGTGTGTGTGAGAGAGAGAGAGAGAGAGAGAAGGGGGGATAGATAGATAATAGGTGATAGACACAGACAGATTCTCTCTGTGTTAAGACAACATTTGGTTGTGGTTGTTTTCTCAGTGGGCATTTTCTCTCAGTTCATAGAGAGCTTTAAGAGGATTTTTGGCAGTAAAAAAAAAAAAAAGAACTGGGGTGGGGTTTTTTTGTATGCAGAAGGCTCTTAGATTTCATTGTATGAACCTAAGGCTATGTTCTCTTGGCTTGGTTGAAACCATATTAGGAACTCGTGGGCTTGCATTGACATAGATGGCAATCATAGAGCTGTGATGGCGAACCTATGGCACGAGTGCTACAGGTGGCATGCAGAGCCCTCTCTATGGGTCATGTGAGCTGTCACCCCAGCTCAGCTCAGCTGCACATACTGGTTTTCAGGTCTCTGCTGAACAGATGTGTGTGCATGTGTGGGGCCAGGCATATGCGGGGAGTGCGTGCCTGCATATGTGTGTGTGTGGTCACATGCAGGGGGGTCTTGTGCACATGCATGGGAATGAGACACACACGGGGCGTGTGTGCATGCGCAGGGGGTGGGACACATGGGGGACATGCAAGGGAATGAGACACACACAGGGGGCGTGTGTGCATGCGCAGGGGATGGGACACATTGGGGGACATGCACACCTTGCATTATGGATGTGCACGTTTGCTTGCGCTTTTGGCACTCGGCGTCGAAAAGGTTAGGAGGAAAGCGGGGAAAAAAAACAATGAGTGTTATCATAGTTCAGTGGGAGCGAAGTCTGGAGTTGTCCTGCTTCTGTTGTGGTGCTGAAATTTGATCTGTTTGGAGTGACAGCACTAGTGTCAGTTTTGAAAGAGGCTTAATAAGTTCTTTGGGACTTATCATCTTTGACAATTATTGCCTGTTTTTAATCTTCTCTTTTTAGGGAGGTTTATTAAGGCAACAGTCAAGAGGCAGAACATCCTAAAAGAAGATAGATTTGAATATTTAAATCTATTTTAGTCTTGCTTCTCAGATGGAATGCAAATGGATGGAATGCAGATTCTTAGTCAGGCAGGTTATGGTTGTCCCAAAGGTGCTTTTTCAAGAAGCAACTGGACTTTCTTCTTTTTCTTTGAAGACGTTTCGCTTCTCATCCAAGAAGTTTCTTCAGTTCTGACTGGATGGTGGGGAATGGAAGGATTTATATTCCTTGCAGACAGCTGGTCATTTGCATTCCTTTAGAGAGTTTTTGAGGACACTTGGAGATTTATCTGTGTCCTCAGGGTCAATTGAGTAATGCTAATGGGTGTGGAGCCTTCTTGGAACTGTTGAAAAGACTATATTGTAGATATAGATGATGCCGTATCCCTCCCGCTCTGTTGAGAAAGGGCTGACCAACTTAGATGTAGATGGCCTCTTTGACCCCACTTTCAAATCAGTGGTCCTCTTTGTCCAAAATGCGGACTTTGCTGTCTTCAAAAGAGTGGCCTTTGTCTTTTAAATGCAGATGGCCCGCTGAATCTTGTCCTAATGGGTTTGTTCTCCTATGTTGTGCCATGGACTTATGAAGTGGTTGTTTTATTTTTACCAATGTTCAGTTCTACACATGGAAAGGTGTCTGCTGATGACTTTATAACCTTGATGGATATTTTCTATCTGAGGGTTTTAGACTTTCTGAGAGCTTTGATATAACTGATATAGTTTGATTCAATTGATACCCTTTGGAACTGCTAGAGGGAATTGGGAATTCTACTCTTTTCTTAGTTGATAGTCCTAGTTTCTGATGTTGGAGCAAATAGATTGTGTTTGGTCATCTTTTGAAACAATATTTATGGGAAAACATCATGTGTGACTATATTATTCCAGTGCTTCCTATACAAATTGTTGAATCCAGCTATTCAACTATTCAAAGGCCACTAATACATTTTCCCATATTTCCTCTAAGAATCAATTTTGCTTTTAGCCCAAACATTTTTAACACTTCAAAAAAATCAAGTGTGCACTGACCTTTTGCAAGATTTCTGCCTGTCTGCTGTCTGTCTCTGTCTGTCTGTCTGTCTCTTTGTCTGTCTGTCTCTCTCTCTCTCTCTCTGCCTTTCTGCTTATCCACCTCTATCTATCATCTCTCTATCTATCCCTTCATTCATTCATCCATCTATCCACCCACCCACCTTCTATAGTTTGTGTCTAAGACAACCCCTTCAAATTGAAAATAACTGAACCTCTGTCTTCTAGATTTTATTTGATTAATTTTGTTAGATTTTTTTTAAATGAATGATTGGAATGGAAATTTTCTGAATTGGAATTCTGTTCCTCAAAATGTACAGTTATAGTAAAATAAAATGGACCTACATTCATTCTTAACGGATTCTGAGGATATATGTCAAAGCTTCTCGCCATCTGTTTCTTGTTTTTAATATGTGTGTGTATATATTCTAAAAAGCCACAATGGGCTGCTTCTTCTCAGAACATGTACAACATGAGTATGTACAAGAGGAAGCAGAGGAAGGAGAGAACAGACTGAAAGATGACATTTGATACCCACATCCTTATTTGTAGGGGGAAAATAATGTTTCTTACATTTCTTCTTTAGAAATTTCCAATATGACTTCTACTGCAGAATGGTCTCATTAAATTAAAATTATTAATATAATAGAGACCAATACAAACTGTATTCAACAGGAGTGCAAGTTTGTGTGACTTTTATCTCTGAACTCCTGAATCAATCTTGGATTGTAGGCATCAGCAGTCTAAGCAATAGCAATGATATAATGACAATACCTACAGTTGACATAGGGTTAAATGTCTATTGGTATACTCCAATCACACACTTGCTAAATGCTTACTTGGAACTAGGGAAATTTTCCACTAGACAGATTTATTTCATTAAAACATTACATATTAGTATTCATATAAATATAAACCTTTTGAAGATTAGGACCTCTTATAACAGTTAACCAAGCCTCTATCTCAAATTAGAAAAGGAACAAAACTGAAATGCTGGCAATGTCTCTACCAGCATAAGGAAAAGAATATCTTCCCATTCACCTTTCTTGGCCAGCAATCTTGTTACTGCTTCCCATTTTAATTTAGGTTGGAAAATCTCAAGAAGATTGCAAAGAGATATTTGGCAACAAATTACAGACAAATTTCACTTCTGTGATGGGGTGGGGAAAATACCCCTTTATCTTCCACACTGGTGGTTCTGGAACAAAATTTCAAGGCAAAACCTATTATGTTTCAAAATCAAGTCTGACTCACAAAATTTTGAAGAACCAATAATGTTGGATACATGGGAAAAGATTTGGGTAAGAAATGTAAAATTTACACAAGCCCAAAATTTGAAAGAAAACTTTTATAAGATGTTTTATAGATGGCATTTAGATCCTAAAAAACTGGCCTCTATGTATCCAAATTTACAACCTAAATGCTGGAGATGTGATTGTGCTGATGCTACATACTATCATATATGGTGGACTTGTAAAAAGGTTAAAGCATTTTGGATAAAAATATGGTGGATTATGCAAAATGTTCTTTAAAAAAGGATAAAGTTTACCCCTCAGTTATTTTTGTTAGGTATAATTACTGATTGTACAGTTACAGAGACTAACTTGATTTTGTATTTAATAACTGCAACAAGACTGTTGGTGGCGCAATACTGGAAGAGGAAGATTTGCCTACTATTCAAGAATGGACATTAAAAGTAACAAACTTAGCAGAGATGGTTAAAATATCAGCATATCTCAAGGACCATTCCAATGAGAGATATAAATTGGAGTGGAGAAGATGGATTGACTATACTCAAAATAAATATGGGACTAAGAAATTCCAGATAGTTTATGACTGAGGCAACAAGGAATGACATAATCTGTTTAGAGTTAGCCTAACAAAGAGGAGTTAAAGCTCAAATGATAGAGGATATTAATTTTTTACTTTTAAGTTTACTTTAGAATATTTTTGTTAAAGATTTATACCCTGTATTGGTTCTGGGAAGTCGGGGGAGGGAAGGTTGGGAGGGGTGGGGTTTGGGTGGGGCGGGGAGGGGAGGGGGAGG
Source organism: Thamnophis elegans (assembly GCF_009769535.1). Lineage (NCBI taxonomy): Eukaryota > Metazoa > Chordata > Lepidosauria > Squamata > Natricidae > Thamnophis > Thamnophis elegans. The sequence goes on along the minus strand of NC_045542.1, from coordinate 138,232,792 downwards.
GAAGTAAACATTTGTAAAAGGTTTTTTTTAAAAAAAATTCAATAAAAAAAATCAAGTCTGACTATAGACAATGCAGAAACGAAGAGTTTAAGTAAGTGTCAGAATAATTTTGAGTGTGTGTGAAAGGTTGTGTAAACTGTATTTGTCAACAAACAGAAGAACAGCTTTATATACAATGAATTGCAAAGGAAACAATTTATAAATCCAATTTTATTCCAGGTTAGAAGAGGCTGGAATAATTTCAGTGACTATTGTTCCATTTATTGGAGCATGCTAATCAGCTGGCTATAATCCATGTGGTGCAAAATTTGTTTGTGGTGTAGAATGATGCCATGTGCCTGCTTTCAGGGGAATTTCAGGCTTATTTATTTTGTTGAATAAAATTTGAATATGTCTGCCCTTGTTGATGAACTGTGCTATCATATGGTATATCAATTGTGTACCTCGAGATAGTTTGGGTTATATCTGCAGATAAGAGGATAAAATTAAAATTCATTGTTTTCTTCACAACTTTGATTCCTAAGTGATCTTGCCTAATAATAACATCAGATATGGAAAGTTAGGTAGATATTTCACTGTAATAATAATAATTTACTGTCAGTGCACAACATATGTACAATGAGATTGAGCTCCTGAACAATGTATCAAGAATTCTGAGATATCCCTTACACTATCAGGTCTGGCCAATGATTAAACTTAATATGCAAGCCAAACATATTCATTCTCTATTTTGGAAGCCTTAGTCTAACAGCATTGATTCTGAAAATATGATCAGTGGTTTCCTTTGCCACAGTTTGAAGAATACTAGGGTAAACTCAGCTTGAAAAATAGTAGGGTAGACCTCATCACCACCCATAGACAACAGTGGAAGAATAAAAAGTTAAAATGCTTGAGCATCTATGTAACATTTTTAAAAATATGGAATTCTGCAGACAGTTGGACTAGAAGACCTCCAAGGCCCCTTCCAATTCTGTTATTCTGTAGATATTAGATTTACTTGAGTTTTGCCTATGGAGATTCTCAATCATCTAGTCATGGTTGTCCCGAAGATGCCTTTCAAAATTGGACTTGTTTCCTTGGAAATGTTTTGCTTCTCATCCAAGAAGCTTCAGGAAGTCCAGTTGCCTTTTGAAAAGCACCATTGAAACTACTTGAGTACTGATTTCTATTTAGAAATCCATCAAGACTCATGTAGAAATAATTTCCGAAAAGATATGAATGCACTGTGTGGTTCATTTTAGATCTTATTTTAAAAGTAGCATTGTATACCCGCCTGTCTTTATTATATTTACTAGGCTTTTAAAATTGAGGTACAGTTTCTACTGTTCAAGACTGCAAGAGGAGTACTTATAAATAATTGTTATACCCAAGATAACCTTTCCTTGTGGCCTTCAACAGGGTAGTGAGCTCACATCTGAAATACAGCAATCATTGAATTCTTTCTGATGGCTTCATAGTTTTGCCACAATAAATCTATATAATTGAGTTTCCAAGTCTCAGGAAATACATTCTACTTGCTTGCCTTATTAGCTGAGAGAGACTTGACAGTCTCACAGATGGGAAAATGCAAAGGCAAGAAATACAGGTGGTCTTCGACTTATGACCACAATTGACTTGAATTATAGGAATTAATTACATATTGTTCCTTAAACATATAGGCAGTCCTTGATTTATGACCACAATGGAGCCTAAAATTTTCATTGCTAATAAGACAGCTGCTAAGTGAGTTTTACCCTATTTTACAACGTTTCCTGCCCCCGTTGTTAAGTGAATCACTGCAGTTACTAAGTTAGTAACATAGTTGTTAAGTAAATCTGGCTTCCCCATTGACTTGCTTGTCAGAAGGGGACGATTGGGGAATATGAATCAGTTGCCAAGTGTCTGAATTTTGATCACATGACCCTGGGGATGCTACAATGGTTGTAAGTCTGAAAAATAGTCATGCCACTTTTTTCAGTGCCACTATAACTTTGAACAGACACTAAACAAACAATTGTAAATCGAGGATTATCTTTAGAGAAATACAACTGTAATTAGAATAGCATAGCATAGCGTAACAGAGTTGGAAGGGACCTTGAAGATCTTCTAGTCCAACCCCCTGCTTAGGCAGGAAACATTGTACCACTTCAGACAAATGGTTATCCAACATCAACTTAAAAACCGTTGGAGCATTCATGACTTCTGGAGGTTCCATTGCTTAATTGTTCTAAGTGTCAGGAAATTTCTCCTTAGGTCTAAGTTGCTTTTGTCCTTGATTAGTTTCCACCCATAGCTTCTTGTTCTACCCTCAGGTGCCTTGGAAAATAGTTTGACTTCCTCTTCTTTGTGGCAACCCCTGAGATATTGGAACACTGCCATCATGTCTCCCCTAATCCTTCTTTTCATTAAACTAGACAGACCCAGTTCCTGAATCCATTCTTCATATGTTTTAGCCTCCAGTCCCCTAATCATCTTTGTTGTTCTTCTCTGCACTCTTTCTAGAGCTCAACATCTTTTTTACATCATGGCGACCAAAACTGGATGCAGTATTCCAAGTGTGGCCTTATCAAGGCATTATAAAGTGTATTAACACATCATGTGATGAACACTTCATGAGCTATGCATAAGCAAAGGACAAACAATGGTGGCAAGCTTCTAGGCTAAATATGCCGTGGACTAATTATTTGATATTTTGCCAACAACTGTGATGGGCATCTTCAGAGGCACAAGAGCCCTGCTTTATAGCACCCTTACTGACAGTCATAGGAAACGGATTATACTCTTGTGTTTGTCATAGAACTAATCTCTAATTGCAACATGTCATCAGAATTTTGGAAAACCAATTTCTGATGGGTTCTGCATCCAGATGAATTGGCAATTGGCCTAAAGTCTCAGAGAAGAAGTGAAGTTAACTTCTAACGGATACCACCCCCCCACCCCAAATAACCCTGAAAACCTTCAAGAAAAAAGAAAAGGCTCTCCTATAACATGAGCCAGTAGATGCGGAAAATAATGTGGGAAAATGCGGGATAAAGAAGGAAAGAAGGAACTAGTTTAGAGAGAAAACTTAAAGGAGCATTTAATTAAAGTTAAAAGTGCAGTGGTAGAGATCAAGACAGAGATGCAGTTTAATTTGATTCAGTTCACATAACTGGGAAGAAAACAGGAAAATTAATTAATAGGCTTATAAGAAGCTATTTGGATATAAATTATGTATAAACACAGGATTAGGACTTTATATTCAGTTTTAATCTTGAATCTGAAGTGCTACTTGTGCTTCTGTAAAGCTTTATGTACTGTACAACACCTGGATTAATTTGGGAGGTGACTTCTAAAATTGGTTTTAGACCCTGGTCTATAATGATTCCTCCTGCCTGCTTAAATTCCTATTATTGAACCATTAACACTTTCCTGATTTCTCCTACCTGTTTAGCTTTTATCCCTGGTTATTGGCTTTAACACTGCCTAAAACATTATTCTCCATAAAAGAGCAAGCTCTCTCTACAGTGTCTTTATAAAGAGACAAAATATTTTTGGAGGAATTAGGAGAGAGAGGAGGATGTTTTTTTGCAGCCAGCAGGTTTTATTATCTATTTTTAGTCTGTTATTTTTTCTTCTTCTTTGAAGTGTCATTTGAAACAGCACAAGAGGGCAACTCCTCCATCTTTATTTTGTTTTTTTTAGACTGATCACATGACCACACAATCACATTTTAGCTTAATGGATTATGCAAGGCTCTGTGATTAGCTCATTTGGTGTGTTGGCAAATTCAGAACATTGGATTAATTCCATAAACCATGATTCATTTAACCAGAGGTAAATATGTAAAAGCTAATATGTCCCCTTCTGTCCTTCTAACTTTATTTTTTAATATCCATTTAGGAAATAAAGTGTTGCTATTAGATAAAGAGAACTGAGAACTTAAAGGCTATAGTTCCAAACTGTGATGGTGCTGATAAATTCATTGGATCTTTCTTCCAAAAAATGAGAGTTACAAAACATGAATATTGAAAGATCAAAATAAGGTAATAAAAACAGTATCAGAATGCTGGCAAGATATTACATGGTCAATTTCTATAAAGATTCAAGTAGGAAGTGGAAAAAAGATAAAATCTGGCAAAGGCTCTCAACTGGAATATTTTAATAAAAAGAAACTGAAGGCTTCATTTTAGCTGCTATTTGAACAAATGCAATCAAGGCCAGAATTGAAAATAACCAAATGATTCAAAGTGCAGATTGTGCAAAACAGGGGAAGAAATAGTTCATATACTTCACTTATTATAACTGATTATGAATGATGACATAAAGTGATTATGTTCACTGGAACATCTGTAAAAATATTATTTGCCAGTAATGAAAAATTGGTAGGAACTTGTAGCTGAAAAAATAGTAGAAAATGAGCACATTAAAATATTATAAGATTTCTGAATATAAAGTCTTGGCTCATAACATCCCAGATTTAACTGTAGTTGTAAAGAAAGTATGCATCACTGATGTGACAATACCAGGGGGATAGTAGAAGTCAAGACAAAGAATGAAGAAAATCAGAAAGGACCTGAAAATCAGAAAGATCTGAAAATTGAAGATGAAAGATCATGGCATGAACCAGCTATGGTGGTTCCAACAGTTATCAGCACATTGGTTACCATACAAAAAAATCTTGAACAACACTGTCAATCTGTGAATTGACAAAATTTCCATTGTCACTTACTAAAAGACCCACTGCTTGGATCGATACATACAGTATATTACACCAATACATTACAACATCCCAAGTTCTTAAAAAAAACACTTGATGTGTATGAAGGCCAACACCAGCTAAAAAAGTGGCAGCTGTGATTTCATATTGTTGTGTGTATAACAACAACATCTGCATCTCCCAGGTTCTTGGGAAGGATTTGATGGGTTGATTAAAATGCCACATCCAGTCTAGACATCTGGCTGACTATGTAACAAATCATAATAATTAATCAACTGCAAAAAGCAGCTTTACTTGGAACAGGTTACATTCTGCAATGATACCTTTATTATCAAAGATAATCAAATGAAATTTTCTTGTCCCAGATCTTTGAGAGGACTTGAACATGGATAAAAATTCCAAATCCAGTCTGAATATCTGGATAACTGTGCAATGAACCATAATATTTTTTTAAAAAAAATCTATCCCCACCCCCACCCCAAATAGTTTGGAATTACTTTTTCTACTTCACTTAAAAGGTTAGAAATCCTGTCAGTAGGGAACATTAATATTCATGTATGCAAGGCTGTATTACAGATTTATTACTGCTTGTCAAAATTTTGGAGTCAAAGCAGCTTTGACACAAATGTTATTTGTAGTCAAGGGAAATAATCCAGGTAGAAAAGGAGAGCCACGAGGAAGAGTTGATCACAGTGAGTAGTTAGATTAAGATCAGGAAAAGGGGAAAAGAAGGCAATGAAATTGGGAAATCTGGTACCAAAGAAAAGAATTATGAACCAAGTCATAATACTGAAGTCATTTTATTTATAGATAGATAGATAGATAGATAGATAGATAGATAGATAGATAGATAGATAGACAGACAGACAGACAGACAGACAGACAGACAGACAGACAGAGACAGAGAGACAGAGAGATGATATAGATATAGATTGTCTTCGCAACGTTTCAGTGCGGTCCCACTCGCCATTTTGAGGCTGGTGTTTTCGGCTTCGTGCTTGTGCAAGTAAAGCGTGGTCGGAGCTGCCGTCTCTCTATAAATCTTGGTGGGTGGGTGTGGAGTGCTGGCTTTGTTGCTGTAAGTGGGTTGATTGGCTGTGTAGTTACATCCTGATTGGTAGATGGAGTTGATGTTTGTAGATTGGTCGGCTGTTTCGTATCATCCTGTGTGGCTGAGGTGCTGGCTGTGTGTCCGTTGTTCTTTTGTGTGGTAATGACCTGCGTGGTGGGTGGGGCTCATTTGTTGACTAGGGTTGGTTTCCAGATGTCTGGTAGGAGGGAGGTATCATCACGTTTATTCATGTTGTGGGGGTGTTTTTCTATTTCGATGGCTTCCATAATTATTCTCTTGTTGAAGTGTTCAGTTTTGGAGATTAATTTGGTTCCTTCAAAAACAATTTCATGTCCTGTTGCTTTAAGGTGCCGGAAAAGGGAGGAAGTTTTTTCTTTTTTTTTTTACTGCGTTCTTGTGTTCTGCAATGTGTGCATTTATTCTCCTATTAGTTTGTCCAATGTATGTGGCAGGGCAGATTTTTCCCAGGATGTTGCAACACAGGACTCAGGATATCACTACACCAGAGCTCAGGATGTCATCACATAGCCCATTACCCAGGTCATTATAACACAAAAGACTAATGGGCACACAGCTAGTACCTCAGCCACACAGCCGACTAATCTGCATACATCAACTCCATCAACTAATCAAGATGTAACAACAAAGTCAACCACCTGCTTACAGCAACAAAGCCAGCACTCCACACACACCCACCAATATGTATAGAAAGACAGCAGCTCTGATCATGCTTTGCTCACAGAAGCACGAGGCTGAAGACACCAGCCTGAAGATGTGAGTGGGACCTCGTCGAAACGTCGCCAAGATACTCTCAATCTTACATGGGAAAAGACCCGAATACAACAAGACCAGCGTATATATGTATATATAAACAGACATCGTGATCTCCAGAACTTTAAAATATATTGCTCACTGAGCTTTCACCGTCAGAGTGTTAAAGCCATTAAAGAGTTACCTGCCTTTGTACAATGTTAATCAATTTGGCCAGTCTGACGATGTTAGCAGTGGCTAACGAAAGCTCAGCAAGCAATATATTTTGAAGTTCCAGAGATCACAATGTCTGCTTCTTTTATAACTACATCTGGAACTTGCATTTTTAGGACACACACACACACACACACACACACACACACACACATGTACGTTGTGGAATAACCTAATTGCAGAGTCCTGGACAGTTATTAAATTCACCAGGTATATACTTTTCTGAAGTTTTAAACCAAGTTTCTTTAAGTAACATCTGCCTGCAAGATTTACTCACATCACATTAAGTGCAGGCTACCAAATGTGGATGGCAAAAATCCAAATGACTACTACATAGTGGCTAACCCTACTGCTCATCTGGATTTCTGCAACCTAGATACCCAGTCTTTTACATTAAGCTAAAATGTACTCAGCTCATGCACTAATGTACTTGCTCAACTTATGATACTTTGTGCTCATTTGCCTGAACCGGCAGGAAAAAAATACTTTAAAAGTGGAAAAAAGATGGCCATGCCCACCTGGCCAATGGACCCCCCCCACCTAGCCACACCCACAGAACCAGTGGTAAAAAAAAAAGATTTCACCATTGCTTTGTAGCCTAACAAGAGTAGAGACTTAGTTTGGGCATGAGAGACGATTGTTTAGAGCTGTGACTAGTTTGAGGCAGGAAGGAAATAACTGTCCACTCAAGACATGACTCAGAGTGATGTACATCATTAATAAACAGCCATAAATCCATGAAAAACAATACAATCAACAAATAATAGAAACAAAACATCAAGTTTAGTTACTTCTGTCCTGATGTCTCAGCCCACAATTATTATTTTCATTTACTATTTAAGGGTAATTATTTGATTCCTTAGTTTGATTTTCTATTCTTAACTGTTTGTTTTGATGGACCTGTATGCATGCGTATAAAATTCAGAATGAAGGCCAGGTTTGATTGTTTTTCAGCAGATTTATTACATTATTGTCTTGAGACAGATTTCTAAACATAATGATGTGAAATTTATGTAAGCTGAAATAACATGGCATCCTATCTGTTACAAGCTTTTGAGTCATAAATGTCTGGCACACCCCACTTCAGGAAAAGATGGGGGGTAGAGGAAGTTGCTCTCCCACAGTTGTTTCTTAAACAACAGTGCAATTCAAGGCAGAATCTGGTTTCAACATAGGTAAAGGTAAAGGTTCCCCTCGCACATGTATGCTAGTCATTCCCGATTCTAGGGGGGGTGCTCATTTCCGTTTCAAAGCCAAAATGCCAGCACTGTCCAAAGATGTCTCCATGGTCATGTGGCCGGCATGACTAAATGCCAAAGGCATACAGAACACTGTTACCCTCCCACCAAAGGTGGTTGCTATTTTTCTACTTGTATTTTTATGTGCTTTCGAACTGCTAGGTTGGCAGAAGCTGGGACAAGCTCACTCTGTTACGTGGCACTAGGGATTCGAACTGCCGAACTGCAGACCTTTCTGATCAATAAGCTCAGCACCTTAGCCACTAAGCCACCGCATCCCCAACATAGTAGCACTTAAATTTATTCCTGAAAAATCTTTGAATTGACTTTCTTTTATCAAGGCTTTATATTTCATGGATCTGCTGGGCTTGTTCAACGACAATAAACAATGTGCTTCTTTCAAGGTGAATACATATTTGGTTATGATAAGCTGATGTGGGTCACATCCTATTTGATCAGTTGCGTAAAGTATAATCCCGAGATGCACACTGCTGTTGTTGTAGGAGAAAGGAAGAGTGCAAGGAAAAGCAGAGGATTGAAAACAAAATAACACAAAATACAGCATAATAACACAAAATACATACAGCTATACATGCATACCTTTGAGGTAGGATCAGTGGTGGGTTCTGGATCCCGTTGCAACTGGTACGGTGCAACAGGGCCCGACATCCACCACATGAATCCACACAGCATGCACACACATGCGTGCACTATGCACATACGTACTTACTGCCTGCGACGCTCCAGCTGTTCAGCAGAGTGTCGCGCAGGCACTGTACACTCTGTGAGCAGAAGCCCCGAAGAGCTCAAATACTGGTAACGAGCACGGGCGGGCATGTCCTCTGGAGCACCGTACCGGAATGGTACCCGGTGCTCCCAGTATGTCCGTACCAGGGCATACCACTCATAACCCACTACTGGGTAGATATACACAATTACAATGTAATTATTCTTATTACTAACAGACTATTTAAAGGTGAACTTAAACTATGGCAATTGCTGGCACAACATTTGAATCTCTCCAGGAACTTAACTGTATGTACATTGTGGGATTAATGGCAGATGTCACACTGTGTCTTGCTGTAGAACAGGGGTGTCAAACTCAATTTCATTGAGAGCTGCATCAGGGTTGTGTATGACCTTGGGAGAAGGGGAGGGTGTGACCGGGGGGGGGGAGTATGGCCAGCTTGATGTCACTTGTGTTGGGGGCGCCTGGTCCGAGCACTCTGCCAGAGAAAAGAGGCTCCCAAGCTCTATTTTCAGCTGCGATGGCCTCCTGCAACCCTATGCCAGAGAAAATGGAGCTCAGGAGGGCTGCATGCAGGGTTCGTCCTTTACCATTTCCCAGGACAGCCCTGCGGGCTAGATCTAAGCACCCCAGCCCTTGAGTTTGACACCCCTGCGGTAGAAGGAAAAATGATATAAGAGACTATGAATATATTTCCTACAAGTCTAACAGGCTTGGATGAATGAACAGCTTTTTTAATAACTTTATGAAGGCTTAGTACTCAAAGGAAAACAAAGTACTTTAATATACATTACTCCAGAAAAATTCTTGATGATGAAAGGAACTTCAAAAGAAATCATTCAGAAAAGAAATATGGATGTAGACCTGCTGGTCTCCCACTGCAACACTAGCAAAGTTCTAATTATTTTAAGAAAGTTTTGCTGTAGCTAATTACTTTACAGTGACATTAAACTTAGTAATAATTTATATTTAATTACTTAAATAATAAAATTGCCATATACAGATAGTCCTTGACTTATGACCACAATTGAGTCCCAAATTTCTATTGCTAAGCGAGGCATTTGTTAAGGGAGTTTTGACCCATTTTATGACTTTCTTTGCCACACCCGTAAAGTGAATCACTGCAATTGTTAGTACTGTTAAATGACTGTAACTTTGTTGCTTGCATCCTTACAGTACTTTTCGGCCATCAATCACTGTAATACTATGTCTCTGTTGCGTTATGTACTCATTTATTTTATAATACAATATAATAGCAGAGTTAGAAGGGACTTTGGAGGTCTTCTAGTCCAACCCCCTGCCTAGGCAATAAACCCTATACTGTTTCAGACAAATGGCTATCCAACATTTTCTTAAAGACTTCCAGTGTTGGGGCATTCACAACTTCTGGAGGCAAGCTGTTCCACTGATTAATTGTTCTAACTGTCAGGAAATTTCTCCTCAGTTCTAAGTTGCTTCTCTCCTTGATTAGTTTCCACCCATTGCTTCTTGTTCTGCCCTCAGGTGCTTTGGACAATAGTTTGAACACTGCTATCATGTCTCCCCTAGTCCTTCTTTTAATTAAACTAGACATACCCAGTTACTGCAACTGTTCTTCATATGTTTTAGTCTCCAATCCCCTAATCATTTTGTTGCTCTTCCCTGCACTCTTTCTAGAGTCTCCACATCTTTTCTACACTGTGGCGACCAAAACTGAATGCAGTATTCCAAGTGTGGCCTTACCATCACCATTATAAAGTAGTATTAACACTTCACGTGATCTTGATTCTATTCCTCTGTTTATGCAGCCTAGAACTGTGTTTTTTGGCAGCTGCTGCACACTGCTGGCTCATATTTAAATGGTTGTCCAAGATCCCTCTCACAGTTACTACTATTGAGGAAGGTACCACCTATACTGTACCTGTGCATTTCATTTTTCTTGCCTAAATGTAGAACCTTACTCTTTTCAACATTGAATTTCATTTTATTAGATAATGCCCAATGTTCAAGTTTGTCAAGACAATTGATATTGATATTGAATGTTTCCTGATTGCTTATTTGTGCCATATGACTATATTGTCTTTTAATGTACATTGAGAGCATTTGTACCAAAAACAAATTCCTTGTGTGTCCAATCACACTTGGCCAATAAAGAATTCAATTATTCTGTTCTGTTCTGTTCTGTTCTGCTCTGCTCTGCTCTATTCTAACAACAGACTTGTTAAGTGAATCAGGCTTACCTATTGACTCTGCTTGTTAGAGGGTTGCAAAAGGGGATCATGTGACCCCGGGACACTGCAACCATCATAAAGGCAGTTGCCAAGGGCTCCAATTTTAATCACGTGACCACGGGGATGCTGCCATAGTCGTAAGTGTGAAAAATAGTCATGTCACATTTTTTCAGTGTAACATTGAATGCTCACTAAATGAACTGTTGTAAGTTGAGGACTATCTGTATTTTCATATGGGAAAGCCCAAACCATAGACCTCATACACTAGGAATAAATAGTTGAGTTGGTTATCATATTTTGGCTGTTAATGATATTCTTGTTGCTCTTGAAAAAGCATTTGTTGATTTTAGTTCTCTATCACTTCCCATTGTGATCTGAAACTGTTCCAAAGGCAGGCTTCACTTCTCTGAATGGCAATATCACCCATCCCAGTTCTTCTGTTGAATTAAACCACAATATAAGAAAGCCATGTTGTTGTTGTTGTTGTTGCTGTTGTTGCTGTTGTTAATGTGCCTTCCCCTCCTCTGTTCCCAGGTAAAATCAGATGTAACCAACACTATTTGAGTCTGCTCTGCCATGACCTCAGACAAGTCGATGGTTGCCAAGAACCCTAGAGCTGAAAGAGAGTGGTGAGCAGAAGTATCTATAGGGAGGAGGTTGAAAAAAAGTCAAGATGGTGGCCATAACTAGATGACTGAGGTTTTGCCCTTTTTGCCATGTGTCGCAATGTTAATAAACCATTCTTCTTCAAAAGAGAGAGTATATGTAAAATGCAGCATTATAAGCATGTCAATGTTTTGAAATGTTTACATGTTATGTTAAAGTGTAAATAAAGTAAGATTGTACTTTTCATTTTGTTCCACACATGGCTTTTGTGTATATGGTGTGTGTGTGTGTGTGTGTGTGTGTGTGTGTGTGTGTGTGAGAGAGAGAGAGAGAGAGAGAGAGAGAGAGAGAGAGAGAGAGAGAGAGAGAGAGAGAGAGAGAGATGGGGGGGGAGAGAGAGGGAGAGGGAGGGAGGGAGACAGTGGGAGACAGAGAGGGAGAGACAGACAGACAGAGGCAGAGTGACAGAATATGTAGCTATGGCAGCTGATTTCTCAATAGTACATTTTCCAGCTACATCCTGGAAATCTTTCCTTTGGGAAGTGTTAAGGAGATTCCTTCCCTTGATTCTTGAAATTATGTTGTCTCTCTCTGTCTGTCTATCAAGCTAACATTTTTACTAGGGCATTTAGACCACTGCAGTCAACATGACTCTGAGCAGCCTACACACCACAGCCCAGAACATAGGTTAGAACAGTTAAAGTAAGAAACAGATGGCAAAACAAGCAAGCCAACATAGCCTGGCATTAGTAATGATACAGAGATGATAGTATGTATAATTTCAACAGCCTGTCCTTACTTACTCTAGCATAATTTGTTGCCTTCTACTGGATGCTTGTCCAAAGCAGGGCATAAAATGAATGGGTTGGGCTGGGCTGGGCTGGGCTGGGCTGGGCTGGGCTGGGCTGGGCTGGGCTGGGCTGGGCTGGGCTGGGCTGGAGTGGGGTGGGGTAGAGTGGAGTGGAGTGGAATGGAGTGCAGAACAGAACAGAACAGACTAGATTTACTGGACACCCAAGAAATTTGTCTCTGGTGCATAAGCTCTCAATATATATACAAATAACAAAGTAATATAAGATACCAATAGGAAAAGGAAATAGAAAAGATAAGAAAGATAATAGTCATACAGCCATACTACATGGGTAAATATCTTTCTACATAAGACAGTACTATGGTAATTAGCTGTTCAGCAAAGTCATGGCACAAGGGAAAAAAAACTATCCCTGTGTCTAGTTGTTTTGGCATGCCCCAAGGGGTGGAGTTGAAACAGTTTATGTCCGGGATGTGAGGGGTAGATATTTTCTGAGCCCTCTTTCTGACCCATGCAATATACATATACAGTATGATCAATAGTGTTTCTTTTATATTCCTATCATGTGCATCTTCTTTTTATAGAACTAACTCAACTAAGAGCCAGATCAGCCTAACTTCAAAAAAATTTATATCATATCTTATATTTTATTGACCTGTAGATCATTTATCTTCTGATTACTGCTATTAAAAACACCTACCTCAACTACCAAAGAATTCAGGTGCTTTGAATATCGGGGTATGTTGTGCTCTGTGACAATAACTGTAAGTTATACAATAATTGATAAGAAAGATGTAGCCGTCTACTCTTATATCATTTTCCATAAGCTAAACACAGCATTTTCAACTGTGCCCGGTAATAAACAGAAATTCAATTCAATTGTTTCAAGACCATTATAATTAGATGTCAAATGCTTTTCTAATAAACGTCTGTCTTTTCGCACAATCCAATATTTTTTTTGCCTCATGTAAAGCACTTTAGAGTAATCTAAACTATTGAGGAAATTAAGGCATGAACACAAGGCCAAGTCTTATTTATAACAAGGAGCAGTACAACTGACTCACCGAATAAAGCTGAATTTGACCAGCTAAATTATTTCAATTATTTCTTTAGAGGACCGGCTTCTGTATATTACTCTGATCTTTTAATAGTTGCATAGATTAGAGATGTTGACATCTCCAGATGTTCAAATCCCTGCAGTGCATGACATAACAAGCAGTTGCTACTAAATTCCCTCTTGTACATAATGATTAGAAATGTGGATTTATTCATATGGAAAAATTGCCCATCTTGGATTTAAGTGATCAGAAACAGATTTGTTCTCCCCATTTCTATCCAGAATGGATTGTTTTCTTTCTTTCTTTTTTCCTGAGCTGGCCTACCAAGCTATCTTTAACTCCTTCCTCATATTTATCCTTTCTTTGTGAAGGATTAATTAAGAAGGCAAAACTTTCCATGACTATCCTACTTCAGGGATTTAAAAAATTGCATTATGTGATTACTGTGAGCACACAGTGATCAAAGTTTAACAGTATTTAACCTAATGAAAGCTCTGACGATGCTGTCTCCAAATGCAACTGTTAAAGGCCTACAAGAGAAAGGAAGGCCATAAAAGCAGCGGCAGCTCCAAATGAGTTCGGCCCATTTTTAGAATCTAGGTTTATGCAATTGTACGAAGAAGTCTAAGAGCGTCTTTAAACCATACTCAGTCAAATAATTCATAATTAAAATGTCCTCAATATAGGGTTGACCATGGTCTGCTTTAAGATTTCCAAAGAGTGGAAGTCCATCATAACTGGCACAATAAAACAATACAAGTAGTCCTTGAGTTATAACCACAATTCATCCCCAAATTTATGTTGCTAAGTGAGACATTTGTTAAGTGACCTCATTTTACAACCTTTCTTGCCACAATTGTTATGTGAATCCCTGAAATTGTTAAGTTAGTAACAGGTTGTTAAGTGAATGTGGCTTCCCCATTGATTTTGCCTGTTAGAAAGTAGCAAAAGATGATCACATGCAGCTGTCATAAATATGAACCAGTTGCCAAACATCTGCCTTTTGTTCACGTAACCATGGAGATGCTGCAATGCTCGTGAGAAAAACGGTCATAAGTCACTTTTTTCAATGCCGTTGTAACTTTGGTCACTAAACAAACTGTTGTAAGTTGAAGATTATCTGTAACTGAGTTTGAATGGGATGGTTTTATTTATTTCTTCAGTTCTGAAGCTCACAACAAACATTTCTCTTCTCCTCATTCCCATTATCCTGATACCCTTCACCACTGCTATCCTGTGCTTGACGCATTAGAGAGAAAGGATTACGTTGAACACAGACATGTTTGCACTTAAATGCCTTTTTGCATTTTATACATGCACTAATGCATTTCATGCATGACTAAAGATAACATGAAATTTAGCTGCTGAGTGTGCTAGACAGAAGCAGCTTGAGGACACTGCTGGCTGTTGAATGGAGGAACATATGGTTGGATAGTAAGCTTGAGGTATCATCTCACCTAACAAAAGTCAGGGATGGCAAAGTATGTGGGGTTGGGGGGTGAAGATTTATGTTGGACAGAAGACAGGAAGTAACATCCAGGTGGGATGGCCAGAGGGAGATATGGTGGCACTCTTGGGGCAGTCTGTCAACAACAAATGCGGCATTTATATTTGAAACCAATCCTGCTTTCTGGCTCCCATTATTCAGTCCTGATGTCAGGCCACTAACTCACCAACTCCAGTCTTGTAGGAAATAGACCAGATTGAACTCAAGGGCAGAGTCAAAGACACCATCAGTTTGGAGTTTCTGCACTCCCGAAAGACACTTAAATCCAATCCCCCTTGAAGTTCATTGACTCTTACCTGGCGTCAATTTGCCTTAATTGTTAGTAGTTCAGATTCTTGTGCATAGGTAGAATAAAATAAATAGGTTGTACTTTTGAACTCTATCCTGATTCCTCACGTCTTGCACTTGACAAGCCTCCAGTTATTGCTGATGAATGCTAATCTGGTTTCTAGCACAGCTTTCCCTGTGCATGATCTTATTTTGTACCTGGCATATATAACCAAGATATTTTCTACCAAAACCTGGGCTTTGAGAGTTTTTTTTTCTTGTCAGATGAAGGTTTATGATCACATCCCATGGACTCACAGAGTTTTTTTTCCTGGATCTTCATGGTAAGTCAGTGTTTCATTGGTTATGAAGAAATGCTCATCTTCATTCCCACAGCATGACAACAATTTTTGTCAAAGTTCAACTCTTAAAGCTTCCATCTTTGCCTTCAACAGGCAAGGAAACCATCATGCTATTGAAGAACAATGTGACCCTCACATTAAAAATCTGGTTAACTTAGTAAGTGTGCAACCCAGAAGTGGGTTCCGGCAGCCACTACTGCTCGTTGTACTGCTCGTACAATAAAAAATGTTCTGCACATGTGCAGAACTGAAAAACAAGATGGCGCTACATATGCGCCACCCAGAGAACCAGTTTGGGGGTGTGGCACGCCTGGGCCACTGCCAGTTCCAGCAACCCAGGCCGCCAAACTACTACCAGTTCAGCTGAACTAGTCCAAACTGGAAGGAACCTACCAGTGATGCAACCTACTCACTGACAGATACGTACAAGTATGTGGATTTTATATTAAATACAGGAAGTGTCTAACCTGCACTAAAGGCACAAATGAATGCTGTGAAAAATGGTGTTGACCTGAGACAACTGCATTGTATGAATTTTTCATTAGGATATAGAGATAGAGGTAGGATGTGTGTGTGTGTGTGTTTGTGTGTGTGTGTGAAAAGAGAGAGAGAGGGACAGAGAGAGGGAGAGAGAGAGAGAGAGAGAGATACAGAGATACAGAGATACAGAGAGTTCATTAACAGTGACAGAATGTGTAGCTATGGCAGCTGATTTCTCACTAGTACATTTTCCAGCTACATCCTGGAAATCTTTCCTTTGGGAAGGGTTAAGAAGATTCCTTTCCTTTCTTCTTGAAATTATATTTATATTGTCTCTCTCTGTCTGTCTATCAGGCTAACATTTTTACTAGAGCATTTAGACCTTACTTACTCTAGCATAATGTGTTGCCCTCTACTGGATGCTTGTCCAAAGCAGGGCATAAGAAAAATGGAATGGAATATGTTGGGTTGGGCCGGGCCAGGCCCGAGCTAGGCTAGGCTAGAGAAGAGGCAAGGAAAGGAGGGAGGGAGGGAGGGAGGGAGGGAGGGAGGGAGGGAGGGAGGGAGAGAGAGAGAGAGAGAGAGAGAGAGAGAGAGAGAGAGAGAGAGAGAGAGAGAGATATGACCTAACAGTTAAAATGCTGGTCTTCTCAATTGGAACGTTGACAGTTCAAGACCCAAGCACCATATGACGGATGACTTCCTGTTCTTGCCCCAGCTCCTGTCATCCTAGTAGTTCAAAAGCATGCAAATGTAAGTAGATAAATAGGTACCATTTTGGTAGGAAGTAATAGGGTTCTGTGCACTTCAGTTGTATAATCATGTTGGCCACATGACCATGGAAATGTCTTCAGACAATACTGACTCCTTCAGCTAGAAAACAGAGATGAGCACTGTCCCCTAGAGTTGAACACAACTAGATAGGGTAAACCTTTACCTTTAAGATAAAGGTAAAGGTTCACCTCACACATATGTGGTAGTCATTCCCAATTCTAGGGGGCGGTGCTCATCTCCGTTTCAAAGCCAGTTCTGTCTGAAGACGTCTCCATGATCATGTGGCCGGCATGACTAAATGCAGAAGGTGCATGGAATGCTGCTACCTTCTCACCAAAGGCAGTTTGAAAGCATTTTTACATGCTTTCAAACCACTAGGTTGGCAGAAGCTGGACAAGTAATGGGAGCTCACTCCATTATGTGGCACTAGGGATTCAAACTGCTGAACTGCCTACCTTTCTGATCGACAAGCTCAGCATCTTAGCCACTGAGCCACTGCGTCTCTCTACCTTTAAAATAGGATGCTCTTTAAACTTAATGGAAAATCCCTGCCTCCTCTTAACAAAATCAGTAACATTTCCCTTTCTGTCCATGCTGATACATTATACACTACTGTATACAAATAGATTATGTTTGATTATGTACCATCAAGTTGTTATCAATTCTTAGCAACTACATAAATATATTTTGTCCATGTCAATCTAGCTAGTAGTATGCATCCAATGACCGTATACAAACTGAAAGGGAATTTCAAAAAATTAGTTGCCAAGGCTAGGTAATTCACTATGGCAGAATATTCTTGTTTTCTGCACGTGAGATAAGGTTCAAACAATTAATTACCTGGATATTTACTCTGAGTTGGACCAAAGAAGAAAGTCAACAATCCCTCACTATCTCAGGAAGCACTGTCCTCACGTTCCATGTACTGCAGCCAAGGTGCTCCAGTGAGCAAATATTTATTCACAACCAAGCAAAACAAAGCACATGGCCTCACTAGCCAAGGCTTAGAGGAAGCCAACATCCAAGCCTCCTTTATGCATTGCAGTTAAAATATAGGTTGGGCCAGCTGCCAACTATTTCACATTTTGCAGGAAATTCTCTTGACAGAAGCAGACTATATTTATTCAGAACATTTCAGGGAGAGGCTTTAATCTGTATAATCGCCTCAGAGAAGATTTCAATTGATGAGGGAGAAAGCAATTACCATTTCATCTACAACTGGTTAGCCTTCCCAGGATTTGTCAGTCTGTCGGTACTAGGGTGTCCTTTCAGTCAATACACCTGAATTTTTGGGGGCGGCCAAATTGATTCACAATGGAGGCTTCAAAGAGCCTCTTTCGATTTTTTTTCTTCCCAAAATGAGACACTGATGTAATATTTATTAGATGTTATGTAACACATGGATAAAACGACTAGATATATAATCCTAGATTAGAAGGATTGTAACACTGAGAATGAAACTCTAATTCACTCTTAATATAGCTTGCCATCACCATTCAAATATGTAGGCTTTGAAACGCAAAAAGAAAGAAAAAAAAAGCAATTGCACAACATCAAGCCGAGGCATTATACAACTAGACTAATTTTCTAGTTAATTTTCTGAGATTTAGGCTCAGATAAAGGTCTTTCACTTCCTGAGATGGTCCAAGAAATGATGTCCTCCATCAATAAGGGAGAAACTAAAATTTTCAGGCATTTGAGCCAAAAAATCATGCAACTATTTCATCAAATAATACATAATAATAAATAAAATGCATTTTGCCATTTTTCCCTTGATGCTTCAAAATACCTGTTTGTGATTATTGAGTCCTGTTGCTTATGATAATGCTGCTCTTGCTAAAGCAACTATCAATATGGGCTCAAAAAGATGGGAGGAGGGATGCCTCCCTCAGTATGGCAATATGTTTGGTTGCCCATGAGCATCTTCAACACTACTTTGGCTATTTCGCTTTCCTTTTTAGTATCATGTTTTTGTGTCTCTCTATCCCTCCAACCAACCAACCAACCAACCAACCAACCAACCAACCAACCAACCAACCAACCATGTATCTCCCCCTTCCTTCCATTCACTTATCTTACTCTAGACGGTGAAATTTGGGGTCTGGGCTCAGAGAATGTGGGTGCTCTTAGTAAGTAAGGTTCCTGTTCCTTCACTATAAACCTATTTTCATGAGTTGATAGCTTTAAAGTAGTGGTTCCCCAGGCTTTTGGGCACCAGTTCTATGGAGAGAGGTTTTTTTGCAGACCAGAGAAGCATGGTTTTTGTGTGCTGCCTGTATTCAGCAGATGGGGCTTCACTTGTTTATGCGGCCCTGCATCTGGCATGCTGTGGAGCAATGTCAGTCCATGGACCGACGGTTGGGAACCCCTGCTTTAAAAGACATATAAACAATATATCAATTTTGTTAGCTAATCCTGAATGTTACAAAAAATTCGATCTTTCTTTTCTTCTTTCCCTTTTTCCTTCCTTCCTTCCTTCCTTCCTTCCTTCCTTCCTTCCATCCATCCATGCATCCATCCATCCAACCATCCATGCATCCATCCATGCATCCATCCATCCATCCATCCTTCTTGTTCTTCCTATCCTCTTGCACTTATCTTCTTCAGTCAAAGGCCAGAAATACCTTTGCATATAAAAGGTGTTTTTGCCACCCTTTTGTGCAGCATTACTTAGTCTACTTATTTATTTTTATCCCATCTTCATTATTTTTTATAAATAACTCAAGGTGATGAACATACCTAACATTCTTAAAACCCCACAATAATCTCACGACATGAGTTGGGCTGAGAAAGAATGACTTGTCCAAGATCACCCAACTGGCATTCATGCCTAAGGCAAGACTAGAACGCACAACTGACTGGTTTCTAGACTGATGTCTTAACTACTAGACCAAATTGTCTATACTATTTTTTTGGGAAATATAGTGATAAACTGTGGACAATATTCCAAATGTGGCTGCATTTCATAAAGGTGTTACAGAACTGGCAATTTTCTTTTGGCTTTCTCTGCCCTGCTCACAGCTACCACAGATGAACAGATGTTTATGTTGAGTTTCCATTGTAATCCACTGTAATCCTAAAATCTCTATCCTGGTTAGTCACTACCCATCCAGGCCCCATTAAAGTTTTAGTAATGATAATGGAGCAGATTTTATGCTTACTTACAATGACATCTTATCACTGTTCACCTACTTAGGAGAAATCCTTCTGAGCCTCTTCACAATCTGCTTGGTATTTCAGAATTGAAGGAATATCATTCATGCTAATTGTTCATGGCATCGTCTCACTTTCCCTTGTCATTTCAACTTCATTCACATGTTTATTATAAATAATAAAGATTCTTGGGATCTCTCTGTCTCTGTCTCTGTCTCTGTCTGTCTCTCTCTCTCTCTCACATACACACTCTCACTCTCACTCTCACACACATACATACTTATTGATTACTCTGTGCCAGATCCTCAAAACCTCGTAAGACACAGATTGAAGTCCATTGGAAGATACCATGCAATGCTTCTTCCTAAGGAAGGTTACTTAAATTCCTAATAATTCTGTTCTGTTCCAAGTAATTTTTCTATGAAATTACGATAAATAGTTTTTATGGTATTTGACCAGTAATTCCCTGACTCTTATCTGAGTTTTGTTTCAAGAACTTGGTATTATGCTGGTTACCTAGTTATGAGCCCTGGTGGTGTTGTGGTTAGAATGCAGTGTAGGTAGTTCTCGACTTACAACACACAATTAAGTCCAACCTTTCTGTTGATAAGTGAAAAACTTGTCAAGTGAGCCCCATTTTACGATTCTTTTTCTCAGAGTTGTTAAGTGAATCACTGCAGTTTTAAGTTAATAACACGGTTGTTAAGTGAATCTGGTTTATGAGAAAGTTGCTAAAAAGGATCACATGACCTTGGGATAGTACAATCATCATAAATATGAGACAGTTGTCAAGCACCTGAATTTTGATCACATGACCACTTTTTCAATGCCTTTGTAACTTTGAATGTTCACTGAATTGTTGTAAGTCGAGGAGTACTTGAATTGCAGGTTAACTCTACCAACTACGGCGTACAAGTTGAATAAACCTCTAAACCTCTAAACCTCAACTGTTGGCAGTTTGAATCTCACCGGCTCAAGGTTGACTCAGCCTTCCATCCTTGGTCGGAGGCTAGTTAAATGAGGACCCGGATTATTGGGAGCAATATGCTGACTCTGTAAACTGCTTAGAAAGGGCTGTAAAGCACTATGAAATGGTACTTAAGTCTAAGTTCTATTGCTTTTCCTACTTTCCAGGAATCTTACAATATAATTGAGTTTAGTGGCATTGCACATTTCATAAAGAAGGTAGTAGTACCATATCAGAAACCTTTGAAAGTATATGGTCTTTGGGATCCAATGTTTTATGAATCTTTATTCTATTTCTCCTTAAACTTCAATTGTTGTCAATTGTTTGGGTTAGCTTCATTTTTTCATGATAGTAAAGACCATTTCAAGGAATTAATTCAGTATTTATATTAAGGATATGTTTCAGTTACAATATTTTTTATCAATGAAGAGACATTGAAAAGAGTAGGATTCAGAGGCAAATTTAAAATCTGAGAGTGATAGAAATGTGACCAGGGAATAGCTACTTTCTCTGAATAGAAAAGCAATTGAATCAAATTCTTTACTCTGCAATAGGCAGATTCCACCTCTGGGACTGTATCCACAAAAAGATCAGATCAGACAAACGTAGACAGATTCAGAGAGAGAAAGGCAATGAGGATATCAGAGGATAGGAAATGGGAAGCTAAGTAAATAGACACTAGAAATAGCGTTTAGCCTTGTGAGAAGAGGACTGAAAGAGGAAATGATGGTGTTGCTTAAATATGTATAAGAAAATCATACAGAACAAGGTAAAGAAAGCCAAAGAAAGGTCTATCATCTCACATCCTACAGAAAAAATAATAATACAGGAAGTTAGAGTTTGGAAGAATATTAAAAAAATGTTTAATTGTTGGGATCCTTGGTACTCCCTGGCCCTGGTTGTTTTCTTGCAGACATTTCATTACTCAACTAGGAAACATCATCAGTGCTAGAAGGGAGTGGGCTTTACTTTCTGTTTTTATACAAGTGATTTCAATATTGGTGGGAATGTTCTTGGTGGTTTCTTTATTAGGGTGTCATTTACTGTTTGTTTGTCTGAGTTGACGAGTTCCTTGATTGGGATATTGCTTATTTCTTGATTGTTGGTCTAGTATTAATCTTGGTTTTAATCTCTGCTTCTCTCGGTATTGATTCCTGGCAAAGAGGTGTTCTTGTCTTTTTGCTTGATCTTTTCGTTTCCTTTGGGGCATTTTGATTGTCTCTTTTGAATGGTATACAGATGTTGCTAATCTATATATGATAACAATAGACTGTAAGATTCCACCAGGAACTACCAGCTCAGACAAACAAGCTAACAGTAAACAACAGCCTAATCAAGAAACTTCCCCAAGAACATTCTACCAACACTGACAGGGCAAGTCACTAGTAGATAAACAGACCCCATTCTCTTCTGGCACTGATGATGTTATCTGGTTGGGTAACGAGATGTCTGCAAGAAAACAATCAAGCTCAGAGAGCACCAAGGTCCCTACAGTTCAAGACCCTCTTGACTTACAAAGCTACAGAGCTATTTCTACAGGTATATCTCTTGCAATTAAATCAGTTCAACATGTGGTACCAAATACCTAGAAATATGATGGCATTTCCATTATGGAGTGTGTTAAGTTAGATAGATGTCTAGGGTGCTGTAATTCAGTTTACTGTAATTTGGAATAGATCATTGGATTCCAAAATCCTACATGGCCCTTCCATTTCTACGATTCTGTCACCGTTCAGGCAGCATCATGAACACATGTAAGGGTAACAACAAGATGACAAGAAGGTGGACAAGTTGCTAGTTTATTGTGGGGAAAATAGTTTCTGTAATGCTTTAAAACTTTTCACATGTTCCTTTGAAATTAAATTATGCATACTAACAAGTTCCTTTTGTAGCCCAGTAAAGCAAGTTTTGCCATTGGAAAAACAAGCTGTTACCGATTGACAACTCATATTGATTTCTTTTTTCTTTATACATTCTTCACACTGTTTATTTTTTCAGCAAATGCTGTACTTTGGGAACTGCTCTTTAGCTTAAAAGAAAGATTACTCACCAACCTTTCCGCTACTGACAACAGCACTTGATGTACACTTTTAATTTCTCTTAATGCATATGTCTATGTTCTTGTAACAACATTCTACACCACAAAGAACGTAAAGTGATTTAAAAGGAGAAACCTATGAAACTAAGCACCAATATATAGCTTTGCCTTGTGAAAATGATAAAGTATTCCTACACCCCAGTCAATCTTTCAGAGAACTCAAAAATGACCATGAATTATATTTAATGGATTTTCAGAAGTTGAGAATTGCACTGAAATGTCATTGATTGATTTTCTGCCGTCAAGTTAACAGAATAACAGAGTTGGAAGAGATTTTGGAGGTCTTCAATGTCCAATCTCCTGCTCAGGTAGGAAACCCTATACCATTTCAGACCAGTGATGTGCGGTGAGCTTTATGGCTGGTGAGGCAAGCAGGCAAAAGCCACCATATGTCTACCGCCCTATGTCTGCCAGCATCGGGGCTTCGCTGGGGCTTCGCCGGGGCTTCGCCGGGGCTTCGCCGGGGCTTTCGGAAAGCCCTACCAAAGACTTGGTGCAGCTTTCCAAAAGCCCCACTGAAGCACCGTCCGCTGTGTCCGCCATACAGGCAGGATGCGTCCTGCCTGTATGGCGGACACAGCAGCAGGGCTTTAAAGCCCTGGCGCTGTGTCTGCCATACAGGCGGGATGCGTCCCGCTCTATAGCGGACACAGTGCTGGGGCTTCGGCGGGGCTTTCAGCACTCTGAACGCGGCATAAGCTGTGGCCGGGGCAGAGGGGAAAGCGGCAGCAGCGGAGGAAGTGGCAGCGGCGACCGATGAAGTTCCCACAATTGCTGCCGGGTCTGCAGCAAAGGTGCTTGGCGGCTCCTGTAATGCAAAATGCCCCCCCGCCGCCGAGGCCGCCGCCCCCCACTGCCCCGGCCTGCAGCTAGCCCAGCAGTTAAGTCTGCAGGCTTTACTTCTCAGTAGCCCCATATTCGCTTACCATGTTTGTTGGCCATAAATTCCCAAGTGGCTTCCATATGCAGATTGCTTTAATTTCCTATGTCGGGGATGATAATAACAATAATGTCTTAATGCAGACTTAATCATTCTTAAGGGGGAGATTTTGAAATAAGAGACCTCTAAGTCTTCTGATGGTTCTGCTCTTGGCGACTCCCGCGATGCAAAGTGGAGAGTTGAACTTGCTCAGAGCAGGAACTTTTCCAATACAGGTGCGTTTTACAAGCAAGGCTCCTGCTGCTAGATTGCGCAGTCGCTCAAGTGCAAGGCATGATTCGCTGCTCCCAGATCAGGAGGTGGGAGAATCACGTGCCTCCTTTGCATACGAAATTTTTCGATTTTTAACCCTTGCTTAACTCTTAAAAGGCGAAAAATTCCTTATGCACACGGGGCCCATAGTTCTCTAGCCTCCTCCTGTAGTTAACACTAAGCAGACTCCAAGCCACTGTGACTTGGAATCTGGCAGCAACTACCTTGGCTTTAATTATTTAAAAAAAATTCTTTAAAATTCCCTCATGACTGGTGAGGCCACGCCTCCCCTGCCTCTAGTGACTGCACGTCCCTGTTTCAGACAAATGGTTGTACAATCTCTTCCTGGAAATCTCAAGTGTTAAAGTACACACAACTTCTGGAGGCAAGTCATTCCACTGATTAATTGTTCTCACTTTCAGGAAATTTCTCCTTCGGTCTAGGTTGGCTTTCTCCTTTATTAGTTTCCATCCATTGCTTCCTGACCTGCTTTCAGTTGCTTTGGAGAATAGGTGGACCCCTTCTTCCTTGCCGCAGCTTCTCAAATATTGGAATACTGATATCATGACACCAGAGTCTTTTTTTAAAATTTAACTATTTAACATCCGCCGTGCGGATGCGCAGAAGGCCGTGTGCATGCACAAAAGACATGCACGCGCGCTCACATTTCTGGTGCTGGGCTGGTTGTTACATTATGTGATGCCCACCTCTGCAGTTGCACTTGCTGTTGACTCCTAACAAGCTAGATAGATTTTATGCATGATGACCTATCCATAAGCTAGACTTTCAGCTCTTCCACCTGTGCGCTTATCACTATTGATGGTGAGGATAATACTGACTTTGTCATTCACAATATGTCTTGAATGAAAACTGTGGGTTGATTTGTTTTATGATCCACTTCTTTGTAATGAAAACTAAGTGGGCTCTCATTTATATTAACTGGCCTAGGATTTTCTATTTTGTACTGGCAAATTAAGTTGTGCTTACTTTATAGTTTCCAGCCCAAATTTGTGTGTTTCCCTGAAGTACACAAAGGGGGGGGGGGCAGAAATACTGCTTGTCTATTGGCCCCTCTCCTCTGGAATAGCATTCCTTCAGAGGTTCAGCTTACACCCTCGTTTCCTTACAAAATAGAATACTTTAGTACAGCCTTGGTTGTTTCTATTGAGGTGTCTGCAGAGGAGGTGTTTTTGGATTGATTATTTTAATTATTTCATTATCTCAGCTCTTTTCTATTCTGGTAGGCCACTTGGAGTCACAATGGAGTGTGGCACTATGTAAAAATTGGAGGTAATTAAGTAAATAAACCAATACATGAGGGGTTTTTTTTTCAGTCATTAGGGTTGGGAGAGGTTCTGAGGAACACCTGACTTTTTTTTAAAGTATTACCAAGTAAGTAACATTTTCAATAAATATCTTTGTCTTTCAGACCCAACAACACTTGTGGTTGTTTTTAATGTTCCAAACGACAGGTATTGACCTATACATATATACAGGTAGTTCTCGATGTAGAGCCATCATGGAGTCTGTCTATTACAATTGTAACTCGTGATGTCATAAAGTGGGTCATCGCAGGGCAGGCCTGATTTTACAAACTTCTTTTGTGGCAGTCATTAAACGAACACAGCAGTCATGAAAAGGGAATGTTTGCAGTAGTTAAACAAAGCCATTGCTCTCTATGGGCTTGTTTTCAATAACAATGTTGTAAATTGTGGTCATGTCACTGTTGAATGCTGCAAATGGACATAAATGTGGGATGATTGTTGAGCACCTGGAATACAGTCCCATGTAGCTGGAGGATGGGGAGGGGGCTCTGGCTGTTGGAACTTCAGAACTAGAAAGTACCTTTTGGTGCAAGAGTCGCAGTGGCGCAGTGGTTAGAGTGCACTATTGCAGGCTACTTCTGCTGCCTGCCGGCTGCCTGCAATTTTGCAGTTTGAATCTCACCAGGCTCAAGGTTGACTCAGCCTTCCATCCTTCCGAGCAGAGTTCGCACCTATTCGGTAGAACCGGTTTGTCAAATCTACCGAATCAGTTAGAAGAGGTTCCACCAGTGGACCCGGAAAGCAGGCCACACAGAAGAGGTTCCAAAAATTTTTGAAACCTATCACTGGTCTTTGGATATGATTATTCTACACTATCATGCTCCTATTTATAAAACTCAGTGCCTCTGTGAAAGGTAAGGATGACTACTGTGTTTGTGGTGCAATCAGAGCATTGTGTGTGTTGAAGTTGTTTTAACGCAAACCAAAGATGCCTTTTAAAAAACAAGTTTACATCATATTCTTATGCATGCCAGTGCTGTGTGTGAGGTAATTTAAGGTGGTTCTGACAAGTGTCGTTGGCATCTTCATATCCGGTCACATGGGTGGTAAGCCACTCCCATCTGGTCACATGGGTGGCAAGCCACTCCCACAAAGGAGGCCACACCCACAGAGTAGGTTCGAACAATTTTTGAAACCCATCACTGCTTCTGAGGTGGGTAAAATGAGGAACCAGATTGTTGGGGGCAATAGGCTGACTCTATAAACCACTTAGAGAAGGCTGTAAAGCACTGTGAAGCGATATATAAGTCTAAGTGCTGTTGCTATTTGCGGGTGGTGGTGTTGTAACTCTGAATGGTCGCTAAGCGATTGATCATACGTCGAGGGCTACCTGTAATTCCAAGATTATTCTGTCGTCTTAACATTTATGATGTTGGTTTCTATTCCAGGTCGCTTTGGTGTAAAAACAGAAAAATAGCTTGCAACTACATAACCAGGAGATAAGATTATGAAGCTGTCCATCAAAGCCGCATCATCCAAGGTTAGACAGGTGCCCATCATGTAAAAGGCCTGTAATGGCTGCTCAGATAATAGAACGACTTTGCCAAAATGTGAGTGCTGGCAGGGGTTTTATTGTTGTTTGTTCTTTCTTAGGCGCCAGGCAAAAGATTGCCCTATTCATTAAAAGATTTTAAATTTGAACTGCATTTAAGTCTCTTTGCAGAGCCTTTACTCTGGCTCACTGAAGTTGTTAATTGGATTCCTGTAACTGCCTGGCTTCCTAATCTGGTGTTATTTCTCTCTTTCTCACTTCTTCACCACCCCTTCCCTTGTTTTAAGAATTGTGTGTAGATTGCTTGATCTTATTTGTGCTTTAAAATTTACTGTTATTTGCCTTGAAGCTTTACTAATAAATAAATACACAAACGAGCCTATTATACGGGGATATTTTTGCTCGTCTTTTTTTTTTCTTTTTGCCAGGATCAAGTAGCGCTTACTTTATAGATTTCAACAATATGACAATACTTCAAATGAACAATGTTGCCGTGGGTGTTTAACTCTTCTCTGAACACCAACTGCTTCAGAGTACATTTAACGAACACGGCAGAACTTGCTAGAAGCCCAGCCACCTCTTTTACGCTCCTTCACGTGTTTTCAGGACTGTGAATTTTAAGCTATTTTTAGGATTCGCTTCGAGATGAAAGCTTTTGCCTGCGCTTTGGAGTTTGTTATCTACTTAGAGGCCGTGAGCTGCATGAGTCCTAAGAATCCGGGCCCTGCAGAGATGGGAGAATTAAACCCTATATAGTCACTAGTCGCTGCCTCAAAACTTTTTCAATAGCCACTGAGCTTACAGAGGGATCATTCTGAACGAAAGCTATTTCTCCAATAAAGGTAAAATGGAGCTGGGCACTTCTATAGAACGGGAAGCAAGATGTCTCCAGATACTTCCCTTGTGCCGATTAGACATCTCGTTTCATCTGAATTTTTAATGGGTTCTTTTAATTAAATAGGAAGCTAATGTGATGCAAAGTAAAGCAGCAACTTCTAACATCATACTTATTTACCTCAGGGTATCTAACACCAAGGTGTCATTGGGATTTATGAGAATTCCCATCACACAGTCTTGAAATTTCAAAAACCCTTGCTTTGGCTTCTTGTTCTGATAGACGGTACAGTACATATCTCTGTTATGTTCTTACACACTTACTGCCCTGTGGCTGAAAGCATGTAAATAGAGAGAGGGGGAACCGCCATTTAGAACACATGGATATAATACAGCCCTCTACCCTTCCCTCTTACACACGTACTGTATACCCTTCCCAAACAGAAATGTGGCAGGCTAACTTTTTGCTTTAATTTTATTAATCCCATCCTTTGAGGGTTTATATCACCCCTTCCCCCCCAAAAACCCTCCCCTCAAGAAACACCTGCTTACAGGTGAGGAGCAACCTTATACATCAGCATGATTTAATCAACATAATTTACATTTCAGCCTCTGCACATCCTTGTTCATCCTAATTCATTCGGACCATATATTTAATAATATCCCATCTAATCCCTTAGTAAGTAGTAGAGCAGCATGAAAGACTGCTTGACAGCTAGGTCTCTTCTTGCTGAAAGCTGTCAGGATGCAATGCAGTTGATGCATTTCGTAATTCTTTTCTTCAATTGTGTCCTATTTTAAGAGACTGCCTGGATAACTCCCTACAGTTTTTTTTGGCAAGGTTTTTCAGAAGTGGTTTGCCTTGTTCTCTTGCCTTGTTCATCTAAATTCCAGTGGGATTTTCAGATCCAGACAGACAGACACTGGTCAATCAACCAGACATCATGGGAGTAGGCAAGAACCAGAAGACATCTCTCCCCCACTCTCTGTTTCTTTCTCTCTCTGCTTCTCTCTCTGTTTCTTTTTCTCTCTCTCCTATCTATCTATCTATCTATCTATCTATCCATCCATCCATCCATCCATCCATCCATCCATCCATCCATCCATCCATCCATCCATCCATCCATTATCATCCGTCTATCTATCTATCTATCATCTATCTATCTATCTGTCTAATCACAGTACTCCATTATTTGAAGGGCTGTCACAAAGAATTTATTTTCCAAAACACCAAAAGGCGAGACAAGAAACAATGGATGGAAACTAATCAAGGAGAGAAGCAACCTGGATTTAAGGAGAAACTGTCTAACAGTAAGGGAAATTAAGACAACTTGCCTTCAGAAGTTGTCTGTAATGGTTTAGGGTTTAGGGGGTTGGACTCGTAGACCTCCAAGGTCCTTCCCAGTCCCACCTCTATTCTGATTGATTGAATTTGTCTGCCTGTCAGTCTGTCTGTCTGTCTATCATTATCTATCTCTACCTTCTCAGCCCTACATACCTGCATCTATTAACACTGCTGTCTTCTCGTCCTTGTCTGCTACCATGATATCTGACTGATTGACCAATCCCTCCCAATCTTCTACATCTCTTTGCTAAAGACCATTCTGGCTACCTGTCTAAGTTAAAGATCTTTATAGAATAGGTGGGATTTGTATGCTTGTCTGTGAAAACCACTTAGCAAAATATCACAAAACCAATCTCAGGAGAAAACTGGAGGTTGTGTCACAGGAAGTGAATGCATTCTAGAAAAAAACATAAATGAGAAAAAGATAACTTATCCCAGCAGCTGTGTGCCTGTATCCAACTTTAGTTAGTGTGATTCAAAGCCCACTTAAGGCTAGGCAGATATTTGACATTACAATGTCTAGAGCTTTTAAAAAAATAATTTCAACTGACTTGACTTACAGATAAAATATGAGGAACTGCAGCTTTAATTGGCAAAATTTCAGCCTCTCCCTTCTCCATTTTGTTTTTCGGGTTTTGCAGTGATTAATTTTTCATTTGCTGGGATTATTTTTCCAGCATTTCACTGGGTCACTTTAATCTTATGTTTTCTTTTTATCAGAAGCCTAAAGAAGAAAACACATTTAATGAACTTGGTTTAAAAATGAATTGAATCTAGTTGTACTGAGCACTGTGCCATCTATTCAGCATGTCTACAGGCGGGATACATTGTTTGGTGGCAATACACAGAACGCAATTGGAAGCTGTACATAATCAGTCGCCAAACTGGTATTCGTATGAAGAATCTGAACTATAATTCCCAATGGCCATGTTTTTTTGGGATCATGAGACTTTCAATGTATCTAGAGGGGGTAACTATTGTAATGACCAATAAACAGAGTTAGAGTCCTCTGACTTGAATTGTCTTACTTGAATAACAATATCAAATACAGAGCTCGTAAAGACAAATAAGTGAGTGTGGGCAGCAATTCTTGCAGGGGGAAAAGCTAAAGTAACCCACTACGATGGCACAGTGGTTAGAACGCAGTACTTCAGGCTACTTCTGCTGCCTGCTGCCTGCCTGTAATTAGATACTGGAACACTGCTATCATGTCTCCCCTAGTCCTTCTTTTCATTAAACTAGACATACCCAGTTCCTGCAACCATTCTTCATATGTTTTAGTCTCCAGTCCCCTAATCATCTTTGTTGCTCTTCTCTGCACTCTTTCTAGAGTCTCAGCATCTTTTCTACATTGTGGCAACCAGAACTGAATGCAGTATTCCAAGTGTGGCCTTACCAAGACATTATAAAGTGGTATTAAAACTTCACGTGATCTTGATTCTATCCCTCTGTTTATGTAGCGTAGAACTGTGTTGGCTGTTTTGGCAGCTGCTGCAAACTACCTGTATCTGGGCTGAAATTCCCATTGTATGACTCATAAAGAGCTTCACTGGTTGGTTTCTGGCGCTTCAGATGTTTCAGATGGTATGACTAAATTTCCGCACACAACCAAGGAAAGTGACCGTAAACATGAGGACAAAATTATCACCTTCCATCGTTAGGCAACAGCCTGACGTTGTCATAATTCAGGGTTTATAGTAGTAGATAATTGACACCAGTTTCACATATTCAAATGACTGGATGACAGCTTCACTAATCACATGGGGAAAATATAGGGAAATGGTTTGGCTTTTCCTTGGCAATAGTGTCAAATGCTGGCAATACAGAAATTTCTGCTCCATCTCATCTGATAGAGAACATTACAAGGAAGGTAGTATTTAGTTCACTGAGAGCCAGTTTGGTGTAGTGGCCATCAGGCTAGTCCTGCTTTTGGCATTAAAACTGGAGGGGTGACTTTGGGCCAATCATCAGGAGACTGTGAGCTATAGTCTCACCTTAGGCATAACATAGCAATAGCACTTAGACTTATATACCACTTTATAGCCTTCTGTAAGCAATTTACAGAGTCAGCGTATTGCCCCCCCCCCAACAATCTGGGCCCTCATTTTACACACCTCTGAAGGATGGAAGGCTGAGTCAACTTTGTGCCTGTGATAATCAAACTGCCGAACGCCTGGTAGCTGGCAGTCAGCAGAACTAACTTGCAGTACTGCATTTTAACCACTGCACCACCAGGGCTAAAAGCTGGCTGAGTGACTTTGAGCCTCTCTCTCTCCCTCCCTCCCTCTCTCTCTCTCTCTCTCTTTCTCCCCTCACCTCACAGGGTTGTTGTTGAGGGAAAAATAGAAGGAGCAAGGAACATTAAGCATGTTCAACTGCTTTGAGTTACTTGTAAAAATAATAAATGAAATAATAAATGAAATAATAAAATAAAATATAAAGTAACATTTTTTCACAGAGCCTTGTCCCTGTAACAAATATTGTAAACCAGCTTGGTCCTTTGTAAGAATAACTCAGTTTCTTTGATTTGCACATTTTTTAATGTCAACTGCAATTGAAAACAGGAGGGAGTCAGATTGGCTAACTCAGGGGTGTCAAACTCAAG
Organism: Thamnophis elegans; assembly: GCF_009769535.1. Classification (NCBI taxonomy): domain Eukaryota; kingdom Metazoa; phylum Chordata; class Lepidosauria; order Squamata; family Natricidae; genus Thamnophis; species Thamnophis elegans. The sequence goes on along the minus strand of NC_045542.1, from coordinate 138,200,986 downwards.
TTGTCATCATGTGACATATTGAGCCTTTCCCCCCTTTGCTAAACCGGTCATGGGTGTGGCCAGTGTGTGACACATCTGGCCCGAAGGCTGGGAATTTGACAGCCCTGGGCTAACTGGACTAAATCGCTAGATATGGGCTGAGGAAATGCAAGTTCAAACCTTCTCATGAACATTACAGTACAGCATTTCTCAGTCAATGTCATTGGCTGCCATTGTATCTGAAGATATCTCTCTCTGTCCTCTTCCATTCTTGTGTGAATTAAAGTTAAAATGATTGAGATCCGCTGACATCTGATGATTTGGGGTATTCATCCCAGAAGTCATAAAATCCTCTGCAAAGTCATGAAATCTTCTACATACAAGTACTGTATCTCACATAAGGTTTGTGAGAATGCAACAACTTCATGGTAAATAGAAGATGGGGTGGTGAGAATTCTGAGTGATTGTCTGAAAAAGCTATTGACTCTTAATAATAAGCAAATGCAACAGGATTGGCAAAGAGATTGGACCATAAATTACACAGATCAGTTTTGTTTCAAAGGCTCAAATACTTAAAGGGACATCTGGAAATTCTAACAGAATGAACCACAATTACATGAGGAGAATTAACGGTAACTTAGGTTGAGACTTTAAGTATTAGAAAGCACTACTTAAAAAAAATACTTTGATCTCCTTAATCTACCTAATGGCTAATTATTCACCCACTTTAAATTAATCAGAAATATAAGTACTATTACAGATATCGCCAGCAAGAAATACATCCGAGATCATGCAAAAAGCCGAATCTTTTAAAATCCTAACTTAGCATGGTACAGTAGGATTTTTTTAAAAGGAAAACTTTGTGACCCATAGGCCTTGTTTCATCCTTGCAACAGGATTTCTTCCCATCTGACGAATGGTATTGAATTCTAAAAGAAAGACAATCAAGCAAGACCCGTTGTCTTGTTTCAGAGACAACTTGTTCAATAACATTCCTTACAGCTTCGTACTATTTCCATAAGCATGAACCTCAGCTTTTCAATTAGATCAGCAGGCCATCAAAACCAATTACCCTCACTGCAAGTCTGTCACCTTGGTTAGTTTTAAGGCAGTCTGGTCCTTTGCTAATGAAAACCTGAGAAGAAATGAGATGGTTTATTACAAATAGATATGTCGTCCTCAAGAGATCAAGCACTGATACGGAAATAAAATAGGCAATAAAGTTGTAATTAGTTGGGTAGTACTGGGTTAGCCCACGGGTATGTTTCCAGGACTATTTTCAAGTGACCATATGCACATGGGCTTTGCTTCACAAATTTATCTTATACTAAATCTAGTGGTAGCTAAGCTCCATATCAAAGCAGGGATAGGGTTCAACCAAAAGGGCAAACAATAAGGAATATACACTTAAAGGTCAAGGAAATATAAGTAAAAGGCATCTATATGGTTAAACACAGAAATCAACCCTCCTTCTAAACGTGACATAATTAACCACAGTGTTGTGGTTAGAGTGTTGATCTAAGATTACAGAGGTTTCAATTGAAATCCCCACTCAGCCATCTCTCAGCCTAACCGTACTTGACAGGATTCTTGCTGTGGAAAAAAACTGGAGATCTCTTTTAAGTCTTGACAATACTGAGAATTGACTATGACTATTTTCAGGACCTGGCTGACTTGGGTTAAACAGACTGTGGAACTCTTAGAGAGTTCCATGTAGTTTGACAAATACAATTTATACGTAGGAATATGTAACCATAGAAGATCAAAACCTTTTTAATGTACAGTTCAAGTATGATGCGAATAAAACAAGTGGGGTTTCATTCACACAATCATAGTCCCATTGTGAGGCTTTAAAAAAAACTTCTCTATTACAGGTACCTCTGACTATACCAGTGGTGGGTTCCTACTGGTTCGGACCGGTTCAGCCGAACCAGTAATGATTTGGTGATCTGGGTCACTGGAACTGGCAGTGATCCAGGTCTGCCATGCCCCCAAACAGATTCTCTGGGCAGTGCCATAGGCACCGCCATCGTATTTTTTGCTTCTGCGCATGTGCAGAACAATCTTTATTGCACTGCGCATGCGCCCACAGCGTGCATCAAGCACGTGCATGCAGTCAGCGCCCACAAGCGAACCGGCAGTAGTGACTGCCAGAACCCACCCCTGGATTATACATGTGCAAACTGCCTTCCTCCATCATGCTTTCTCTATAGGCACACACTGTATATGGGCAGTCATCCTTCTGAGTAAACTGGATGGTGGGGAATGGAAGGATTTATACTCCTTGCAGACAGCTGGACATTTGTGTTCTTTTGCATTCTTCTCGCTAAAAGAATGAAACGTCCTGCTGTCTGCAAGGAGTATAAATCCTTCCATTCCCCGTCATCTAGTCAGAGCTGAAGAAGCTTCTTGGATGAGAAGCAAAATGTCTTCAAAGAAAAACCAGAAAGTCCAGTTGCCTCCTGAAAAAGCACCTTTGGGATAACCATAACCAGGATGACTGAGACTCTCCATAGATATAAAAATTGTTCTTTTCTTTTTACTGACGAAATGAGAAGGGCAAAATTTTTACTTCAATTAAAATTTAATAGATTGCTGGCATGAAATAAAGTTGCTTAAGGAGCCCAGCTCCAGCTTGCAAATTGCTACTTCGCCATTCCTGGTACAACAATATCATTAGCAACTGAAGCAGCTGATGTGTTTGGTTATGTTTGCTGCCAGCTATCAGGCTGGAAATCCCATTGGTCACATTAATAGGCCAGAACACCATGATGACTCAGAAGCTGTCCTGATCACCCAGCTGTTCCAACTGTCCCTTTGTCTCCATTGCCTTCCCTGGTCTGCTATGGAGCAAAACCACAAACCTATGTCAACAATAAAAAAGGGACTGCTGGAGATGACTGGAGGGAGAGAGGCCATGTAGACAGTGAGCATATCCTTTTATCCCTCCTGAATTAAAAGTCAACAGAATGTGCAGCTCAACAATTGGCAAACCTACAGACAGCAAATTATTGCTTAGCATTCTGAAAGTGCTTAGTTGATTACTGCTGCATCTGTGGAGTGATTTCAGCAATCTTTACTCCCTTTTGCTAAGACTTATGAAATCTTTAACACCCTCTGGTACAGAATCCAAGAGGCACACTAGGAAAAAGATATGGGGAAGGAGAAAGAAAGCAGGCAGACGAGCCTATATCGTATATCCTATAATGTTCCTATGGAATATCTTTCACCCAGAGCTAAAATTGGTCCCATATTGTTGTTGTTTTTTGAAAGTCCTGAAGATGTGGTTTTATCAGTGGCTCTCAGAACCCTGAATGGAGATGGAGCCAATGAGGTATTGCTGCTGTCATGGTGTGAGGGTAAGGGTATGTTGTGGTGTGTTGTGGTTTTTAATGTTGTAAACTGCCCAGAGTCACCTGTATGTGACATGGGTGGCCATGTAAATTTGTAAAATAAGTAAGTATAGTAAGAGGGACATTTGAAATGTGTCAATCTAAATTCTACCATGTCACTGAATTTCAGTGGTGCGATTTGTAGACTGGGTTATGACTTGTAATGTCTTATCTTGGGGACACTTGGGTTGAAGTATTTTTTTAAAATAAATGTCAGCCATGCCTCCATTTGCATTGTGACTCCTCCCACTTTGGCATTACTTCACTCGATTTCTTACTCACTATCCCCCTCCGGTGTGAGAAAAAACAGTGTGGTTTTCAGACACAATTGCTGAGCTACACTTTTTCTGGCTCACAAGTTGCCCTCCCACAATGGCAGCCTTCCCAGCTCTGTTTTCTTTCAAATGGACAATCCCTAAGCAAATGTGAGTTTAAGGGAAGGTTTTTTCTGTCAAAAAAGTTGAAGCAAAAGATGGATAATGTTTTGAACTAGGATAGTTTTGCCCAGACATGCTAGATGAGATACAGGAAGTACAGCTCCTAGGTATGGGCACTGACTAGCATACTCTTTGTGGGTTACTGAACCAAGGCAATAATAAGCAATAGCACTTAGACGTATATACCATTTCACAGTGCTTTACAGCCCTCTCTAAGTGGTTTACAGAGTCAGCCTATTGCCCCCAACAATGTGGGTCCTCATTTTACTGACCTCAGAAGGATGGAAGGCTGAGTCAACCTTGAGCCTGGTGAGATTCAAACTGCCAAATTGCAGGCAGCCAGCAGTCAGCAGAAATAGCCTGCAGTACTGCACTCTAACCACTGCACCACCACGGCTCAGTATATAAAATGAATATAGGGGGCTGAGTTCACATGTTGCATTATGATTTAATCATGGTTTGTTGAGCAAGCTCCAGTGAGCTGGGTTCACCAATTGTACTTAGCTAGAGCCTATATTTTATTGGTTACAATGTCTGGATTCATTCCTCATATTGAGCCCAAACCAACAAATCGTACCATGGCTTAGAGTGATATCCAACATTGTGATCCAATTTGAATTTCTTTATGTTATTATTAATGGGTATTCACCAGCTTCAGTGCAACCTGAACGGAAATGAGAATAAAGGCTTTTATTGTTTTAGAAATAGGGAGCACCATCAGCAGTTGATGCTCTTGATCTTTCTTATCCATGGCAACTCTCTAAAGAGATTACAAGAATACTAACTATAATGAATTAAGATGAATATACATGTCCCAGGATAATGGTGCAGGATCCAATCCGGGTCGGTCACCAGGATCAGAGGTTTTGTTTTACAAGATTTCAGACTTGTGTTGCGTTCCCTGGAACTTTGTAAGACAAAACCTCTGGTCCTAGTGACCGACCCAGATTGGATCCTGCAATATTAACTATCCACAAATATGAGTAAAGAAGCTCACAATTTCCTTGGAAAAATAATAACACATCATTAAATGGTTATAATGAAACTCAAATACTTTGGCCACCTAATGAGAAGGAAGGACTAACTGGAGAAGAGCCTAATGCTGGGAAAGATTGAGGGCAAAAGAAGGAGGGGATGACAGAGAATGAGGTGGCTGGATGGAGTCACTGAAGCAGTAGGTGTGAGCTTAAATGAACTACAGAGGATGGTAGAGGACAGGAAGGCCTGGAGGAAAGTAGTCCATGGGGTCGCGATGGGTTGGGCATGACTTTGCAACTAACTAACTAACAACAGCAACAACAAATGGTTACTGTATGTGGTTTAGAAAGATAGATGGGAGTATTTTGAGTAATATACTGTAGGACTCTCAGGCTTCTAAACACCTACACATTTCTACCAACTGGATTATACGGTCTTTCTAAAATCATACAATTATTTAATGTGGGTTTTTTTTATTTCCAAGGAACTTTTAAGCTTGTTTATTCCTATTTGTGGATTAGAAAATGAAGCAAATGAAAAAAAAAAGAAAGAAGGAAAGAAAGAAAGAAAGAAAGAAAGAAAGGAAGGAAGGAAGGAAGGAAGGAAGGAAGGAAGGAAGGAAGCCTTGCAAGTAATCTGATGAACTAGACGTTGACATTGCAGAGTTCTTTAGCTATCGCATCGCTCCTCATCACTTTGGACAGCTTTCCACAACTGTCACTTGAAGATCTAAAGAGCAACTGAAGAGACAGTCATTTCCTAGTTTCTCTTCCAAGCTTTCAAAGATGGAGTTCAGTTTCTTTTCAGTATTTGCTGGGTATCAGGGCAATAAGGTGGCCAAACATTAAGCCTGAAGACAGCTTTACCGTCGTATTGGTGAAAGGACCATAATACATTCATTTATTCGCTCTCTCCCCTCTTTCTAGTAGCTACTTTATGCATCTTTGAAAATACATTTAATGGCCCTGTGAAGTGGTGTAAAATAAATCTCTGCTCCTTTTATCATCAAGGGTGTACAACTGGTAATTATGAATTCTACAAGCCAGGATTGCCAGCCACACTGTTCAAAGTAGCAGCTGCAGGCATCCTTCGGAGAACAGGGATGTTACAAAAGGGATATGGAGATAGGTTATCACATTTCAGATTTTACAGTGAAACCAAACTCATTGTCAGCAATCCCTCAATTGTTTGTAGAAAGTACATTATTAGGAGTTCAAATCAACCCTGATTTCTGAACAGGGGTTCAGAAATCAAATTGGATTTCTTCGAGGGCCGGATCAGCATTGTAGATCTCTGTGGGACAGCCGAGGAGGGAAGACAGGATGGATACCTCCTGCAGCACCCTGCCAGCCAAAACAGGGTGTGGGGGACCCTGTTTTCAGCCTGGATGGCCTCCTGCAGCACTTTGCTAGCCCAAATGGGGTGAGGATGAGCCGCGTATGCTTTACCCACTTCCTCATTGCTTTTTCATAAGTGTTTTGGAGTAACACCAGTGATCTGGGGGTGCAAAGCTTTGCTGGTTGATGGTGATAATTCTCTCCTTTCCACCAAATTACCAGTTTGATAGAACCCTGCAGCTTGGCTGTCCCTCAAAACATTATAGCAGATAAGAGAGGTTACTGGATGTGAATTTAAATCCAGCGTTTCTACGAGATATCCAATTGCTCGATCCCCCTAAATTGCCTAGAGAGAGGGGGGGTGTAAACAAGAATAAGAATAGACTCTACCACCCTGCTTCCCAACTGTGGGGAGCATGGTAGTAGAGACTATTACAAATGACATCCTGGCAAATCAGAAGTCCTCCGTGAGAGGTTGCACAAGGCATTCCCAAATTGATTCCTACTCTGTGTGATGTTTTTCTCTTAAGGGAAAGAGTAATAGAAGCAATCAGCCAGCAAGATCATTTTCTAAGCAAATGTTTACTAAACAGTCACCATTCTAATTAATTCTTGGGTTTCCAAATGGCCTAGTCACTTTTTCTGTACTTTCTCTTCTCTTTACCACTCATCCCTTTATAGCACATAGCTTTAAAAAAAAACAAAAAAAACAGGACACATTCATTCAACCAATGAAGGAGAGTATTTGCAGCTCAGGGTTGAAATGAAGGATCCTTGGTGGTCTCTGAACTTGGTTGTTTTCTTGCAGATGTTTCATTACTGAAACTAGGTAACATTATCAGTGCTAGTAAGGAATGGGGTTTGCTCTCAAAGAAAAGAATGAAGCTTACAGAACACCAGGTACCCCTTCATTCATTCAACTTTTGATCAAAATTCATCCCTAATGTTTACCAACCAGTTATCATTCTAATTAATGCACGGTTATTCAAATGGCCCAATCACTTTTTTTTGTACTTTCCCTTCTCATCCCTTCATATCACAAAGCATTTTTCTGTTGCATTCATTCAACTTTTGTTCAAAATCCATTCCTTATTTTCCCATCATCAACCTTCATGTAATGAATGTAATACACAACTATCACCTGTCTATTGTTTTCCACTTTCATACACTGCCACAACAATCAAGATGACACCAATTCATTTGTTTTAACATTCTTTTTACCCTTTTCATTCATAATTACACCTTCATTTCTTTGCATGCATTCATCACAGTTGGCATTCAAACTTCTCTGTAGTGGATATCATGTTTTATTCAATCCACCTTTCTGAGTTTGCATGACATAATTGGGCCATAGACTAACCACATTTGATGGCCCCGTGCAGCATGTTGAGCTAAATTATGGTTCAGTATTTTCTGCAAATTAACCAATATTTGGTTCCAGACAATATAACACTACAGTGTACAGCCAAGTCCATATTTGATCGGTATGAGTAACTATAATTTATAAAACTGGGAAGCATTTTAAGATTATGCCCAAAGACTTTATAAGATGAATTTTGCTTTGCCTCATGCATCCTTTGCTGGAGAAGATAAAGTGAGAAAAAAAGATTAAATTTGTCAGTGATTCAAAGCTCTGTGTGGGCTACTTAGTGTGAAACAACAGTCCATAAAACTAAGAATGACAGAAAATATCTTAAAGGATGACCCAGGGAATAGGGTGGAGGAAACGATTGTAAACAGTCAAATTGGAAAAAATATAGCATGCTCAGACAGAATATACGAATATATTCTTATGCCTCTAAATACTGTAACAGGAAAAAAAGGATTTGAAGTCAGGGTGATCAGTGATTTTAATTTATACATTGTTTTCATTTTTATATCAATCCTGCAAGGTAAGATAGCCAATGATATAGTTTGACACAGGAGATACCGGATATTTTTCCTGGAACTGCAAGGAGTTAGAATAAGAAGTCAGGTTGGTTCAACTGTATCATCATATCTATTCTTCCTTATACAGATATAATATCATATAGAATAGAATAGAATAGAGTAGAGTAGAGTAGAGTAGAGTAGAGTAGAGTAGAATAGAATAGAATAGAATAGAATAGAATAGAATAGAATTCTTTATTGGTCATGTGTCTTTGAACACACAAGGAATTTGTCTTTGGACATAGGCTCTCAGTGTACCAGGACAAGATACATTTGTCAAGAATCATAAGGTACAACAGTTAATGATAGTCATAGGATACAAATAAGCAATCAGGAAACAATCAATATCAAAATAAATTGTAAGGATACAAGTAACAAAGTTACAGTCCTGCAGTCATAAGTGGGAGGAGATGGTTGATAGGAACGATGAGAAGATTACTAGTAATAGTAATGCAGCCTTAGTGAATGGTTTGATAGTGGTGAGGGAATTATTTGTTTAGCAGAGTGATGGCGTTGGGGGAAAAACTGTTCTTGTATCTTGTATCTTTTTGACTCGGGCAATGTACAGGTCCTCAGCGGAAGGCAGGTTGGCAGTAATTGTTTTTTCTGCAGTTCTGATTATCCTCCGAAGTCTGTGTCTGTCTTGTTGGGATGCAGAACCAAACCAGACAGTTATGGAGGTGCAGATGAGAGCCTCAATAATTCTTCATGTGTTTTTTTCTTTATAAGCTCTCTGTTACATCCCCTATATAGCCCTTTTGTAATGGGATTTTTATTATGTCAATATGTGCCTGGTAATGACTAATTGATTATAGAGTTTAATCTTTGAAAAAAATTGAAAGGCTATAGAATGAGATTAAATTGGCCCTGTATCAGCTGGGTTTTTGTAGGATCTTGAAAAATTAGTGTTACTCCCATGCCTGGGGCCCCCAAGTCTACTGGCTGTGTGGATGATTGAATAGGAAATGCCAAGTTGCTGCAGGTCTTATCTTTACTTTCCATCTCTCTATTGTATATTTTACAGATGGTCCCTGACTTACAACCACTCATTTAGTGACCGTTCAAAGTTACAACGGCACTGAAAAAAGTGACTTGTGACTGTTTTTCACACTTACAACAGTTGCAGCATACCCATCATTATGTCATCAAAATTGAGATGGTTGGCAACTGACTCATATTTATGACGGTTTCAGTGTCCCGGGGTCCTGTGGTTACCTTTTGCAATTGACAAAGTCAGTAGGGAAACTGGATGCAGTATTCCAAGTGTGGTCTTACCATTTTAAAGTGGTATTAACACGTAATTAGCATTTATAAAATAACAAATACGATATTTAGAGCAAATTCTTAAATGTAGCCTCTACTACATGAAGTCAAAACTAAAAATGTACCCATGACTGTTTATCATATATCTAGATAGTTTTTCAAGCTGATTATTGTTTAATTATGAAAAGATTTCCAATTACATACCGTATGGGTGAATTTTCTAGATGCAATCAATGCATTTTATTTTCACTCTGTTTTAATAGGAAATCATTTAGTTCCATTGCTGAAAGTCATAATTGGCCAACAACCTATTAAAAGCTAGTGTTTAATAGTACAAATAATTAGGATTCCTTGTGTTTTTCAAAACAAAAACTGATGTCATTTTGAGAGAACATCTATTCCAAGATGTATTCAAAGGCAGTAGAGATTTTTTTTAAAGGGAAGGGTTGCTGTCTCCTCACCCCCAATTACAGAAACGACTCACCAAAAATGTTGGTAATAAATTATTTCTGTTGCTTAAATGTTTGGAGTTGTTTTTAAATGTTTGCAGTTATTACGCTGTTCTGATTGCTGTTTTTAATCTTCTGCTTATTTGTTTTATGTTTCTTTTCTGCCTGAGTTCATGGTTTTTGCTATCTTCATTATTATTTGACATTCTTGTGTGTTAAAGGGGAGGAATGGCCATAGCCAAACCTTTTCAAAAAGCATAAAGTCCTTCACTGTTTATGGAAAAGCTTTTTTAAAAATGATTGCTTTACATTCCCCATTCCCACTGACATTTTTGTAACAACAGTGAAAGCACATGTCTTCCAAAAACAATCTCTCTCACTGAAGACTACTATTACTATTTCCAAATTTGCCACAAAGGTCACAGACAAAATAATGATACGTGCCTTTTCTCTCCACAATTCATTATATCAATAATTAAATGCAGATTACATTTAAAAGAAGCCTGTGTCAGAATGCCACCCACTTTGTGGGCATGTCTTTCTTCAGGTAATATTCACAAGTACAGCAATAGTTGTATCCTCCAGGATTGGGTGGCCTATAAATTTAATAAACAGTTAAACAGTTAAACAGTATTGGTCACTCCTCCTACTCCAGAGGTGTCAAACTCAAGCCCTGGGGCTGGATCTGGCCCACAAGGTGCTGAGATCTGGCCCATAGGACCGCTCTGGAAACAGCGAAGGACCAGCCCGCGGTGCCTCTGCCAGCAAAAACAGAGCTCGCGAGGGCTGTGTGTGGCTCTCCTGAACTCCATGGCGGAGGGTTGCAGGACATTGTCACAGCTGAAAACGGAGCTCACAAGCCTGTTTCCGCTGGCAGAGCGATCGGGCCACCACAGGCGCTCCGACATGAGTCACATCAAGGTGGCCATGCCCACCCTGGCCACACCAACCCCAGCTCCCCCAAGGTCAAGCACAACCCTGATGCATCCCCCAATGAAATCGAGTTTGACACCCCTGTCCTACTCTGAGTAAGGGGGCCTTTTGAAGCCTTTACTCAAACCCAGCACACTCCTACTTAAGTTACCCAACCGGATGAGGGTCCCCCCCCCCCGTTTCTCTTTCTTGTTTTGCTCTGTAAGCTTCTTTGATTTATTTTTTATATTCAAGCACAAACTCTTAACAAGTGTCCTGTGGGGCTTTTTGTCTTTTATGTTTGTCTTTATTTTCCAATGAGGCAAGCTGGTGGGTTAAGGGAATCTCTGCAGCTGTTGTAAGTCTGAAAGGCAGGGATAGTGTTTAGGAGATACCTGTGCCAACATTGCCAGCTGCTGTTGAGATACACACATTGGAGAGGGAAATATGCAAGAAATGGAGTGTCTATGTGTTTGTGTGGGTGTGGGTGTATAGCAGTTAGGAGTATTAACTTCTGTTTCATTTGGGTGTCCAATGAATATGCATGCATGTGCTTTCCCTGCCCTTATTTCCCACATCCAATCAGGGCTACCTGCCAAGAAATCTCAGCCACATGCAGCTATGTTCCTGGGCAAGAGCAAGAGAGAGCAAGGGAAAGCAAGGGAGATGGATGGCAGTGTGCATGACCCATTATCGGAATAAGTGTACAATAAGCTATCGATCAAGGCTGCCTGCAAGGTCCTCCAGCTGCAGATAGTATATTGAGCCAAATGCATTAGAAAGTAAGGAGAGCTGAAAGCTGTGTGTGCCTCAACAGGCTGCAAAAGAGATTATCTATAAGGGGATATCACCCTGGTAGGGTATGACTTGCTTTGCAAATTGGGTTGTACCTTGGAAGGTATACCAGATAAGTTTCCCTGGACATTCCTGACAAGAAGGACCAGAATCCGGTTTTACCTATTTTGGAGCGTGTTGATGAAACTTGCTTATTTGTTTATTTAGCTGCAGGTTACATATGGATCCACTTGCAGACTTATACTGTCAATGTTAGCACATTTGTCCAGAATCCCACAATATTCATTGAATAATGAAGCAATGGAATGAAAACTGCCCTCTCTCTCTCACACCCCCCCCCAATGTCCAAAATGTTTTCGTTAGAATACTGGGGTGTTTCCAGAATAGTTGCATGAATTGAGTATGTCTAGTTTAGTGAAAAGACGGACTAGGGGAGACATGATAGTAGTGTTCCAATATTTGAGGGGCTGCCACAAAGAAGAGGGAATTAACCTGTTTTCCAAAGGACCAGAGGGCAAGACAAGAAACACCGGAGGGAAACTAATCAAGGAGAAGCAACCTAGAACTATTTTCTTAATAGTGAACACAATTAACCAGTAGAATAGCTTGCCTTAAGAAGTTGTGGTGCTCCATCACTGGATGTTTTCAAGAAGAGCCTGCACAGCCACTTGTCTAGAATGGCATAGCACTTAAGCAGAGGGTTGGATTAGAAGACCTCCAAAGTCCATTCCTATTCCATTGCCCTGTTATTCAGACTTTGATAAATAATATTACCATTTTAGGAGCCCTTCCAAGTCACAACAATCCTATCAAGTAGACAGAGGAAACGGTTAATAATTTTGCAATTATGAAATGCCCTGCTCAACATTCTGGTTTTGGAAATGCCCAATTGTCACCTGAGAGGCAGTTCGGTCTACTGCCAAACACAAAAATCAGATGGGTGATTTTGGGCCAGTCACTCTCTGTCAGCTCTAGGAAGAAGGCAATGGCAACTGAAAATGTTGCCAAGATCGATTGCAGGAATGAGGATTGACTTGATGGCATACATACAAAACATCTATTCCTTGTTTTGTCATGAGCAGAAAGGGGTAAGCCCTGGATATAAATCAGGTGCTTGGAGACCATCAAAGACCCCTGAGATACTTTCCCTATAAACATGATCCAGTTGCACAAGATCTTTTTCCTTGCCGCTGCTGCACTGCTAATTCAGACCATTTCATCATTGTTGCTTGGAAACCTTCTTACAGTGACAGTTCCACACACTATGATTACCCACTTGGTTCATTCTCAACTCTTGCCTATTTTGGCTGCTTACCTGCAAAAGTTTGATACGTTACTCATATAATCTGCAGGCATTACTGTAATTTACTCTCCATCTCTGAACTAGCCATACCTCTGTCTCGGTTGGGTGCAATGCAAGGACCTGGTGATTACTGTAATCTTACTGCCATGCCTACAAAACCTAGGGTTGATTTGTCACCCTTGAAAAATCCAGATTTAGAACTGTATGTTGGTAGTTCAGCATTTGTGATTTCCGAAGGCAACGTCTTGCTTTGGAAAACTGTCATCTTGCAAACAACCAAGATTTATGCCCTTCTCTTAGTCTGACAGTATAGACAAACCATGACTCCAGGTACATGCTCAGACGTTTACAGTTTGCATTTATATTTTACTGTATAAGAAACTAGACTGCCTGACGCCTGGCTTTTATCAAGCAGGCTTCTTTAGTTCTTGCTTAACTTGATGCTCTTCACTTCCAAAAGCCACTGCAGTGTTAGGGCACTCTTTGCTTCCAAGAAATTATTTGGCAGACTTTGCTAAATCACGGCTCTGAGGTTGCTTTGGAAAGTTTTGGATCTACCTCCTTTTTAAGGCTCCTTTTTAAGCCTTAGTAAGACCACACTACATCCAGTTGGGGTCACCACACTATTAAAAAAAAAGATGTGGAGGCTCTAGAAAGAGTGCAGAGAAGAGCAACAAAGATGATTAGGGGACTGGAGGCTAAAACATATAAAGAACAGTTGCTGGAATTAGCCAGGCAGGCTTCTTATATATCACAGTCTCAGGTGGTGGGGATCTCAGAGCCATATAGTCCAAGTGGATATTGCAAGTGCCCAGGTAAGCAGATGCTATAACAACATCCTATTGAAGCATTCTGAGGTCTCCTTTAGATGACTCTTATAGGATGGTTACTCAGGTAAACAAATGGCTATTTGGTGCAGTGGGTGAGAAGGATTGGACCCTGTTTTTCATCTCAAGCTCTCTTTCATTGTACCCAGTGATAGGGGTGTTACTCAGAAGAGTGCAGAGAAGAGCAGTGATTAGGGATCTGGAAGCTAAAACATATGAAAAATGATTGCAGGAATTGGGTATGTCTAGTTTAATGAAAAGTAGGACTAGGGTGACATGATAGTCGTGTTTCAATATTTGAGGGGCTGTCACAGAGAAGTGGGGGCAATCTATTTTCCAAAGCATCCAAAGACCAGACAAGGAACAATGGTTGGAAACTGATCAAGGAGAGATTCAATCTAGAAATAAGAATAAATTTTCTGACAGAACAATGAACCAGTGGAACAGCTTGCCTTTAGAGGTTGTGGGTCCTTCATCACTGGAGGCTTTCAAGAAGAGACTGGACAGCGACCTGACAGAAATAGATAAGGTCTCCTGTTTGAGTATAGGGCTGGACTAGATAATCTAAAACAGTGGTAGTCAACCTGGTCCTTACCGCCCACTAGTGGGCGTTCCAGCTTTCATGGTGGGCGGTAGGGGTTTTGTCTGATACTGAAGCACTTTCCTTTTTTAAAATTTAATTGACTGTTTTTTAAAAAAATCATAGCATTATTTAAAAATTTTCATTAGGTTTTCATAAAATCACCATTACTGTAGAACCGGTGGGCGGTTAGAAAATTTTCCTACTAACAGAGATACAAAAGTGGGCAGTAGGTATAAAAAGGTTGACTACCCCTGATCTAAAAGGTCCCTTCCAACTCTGTTATTCTATGTTTTTCCTTTATGGACTTGACTTTAGCACATCCATCCCACTTACAAAGACACAAAAACCTCCTTGCTCATTTTTTTTCAAGAGTATATTTTTCTGAGAATAAAGCAGTTACAGATTAGAGCAGAGCATTGTCAGTTCATGTCCAATTAAAAGTTCTCAGGTTGTTTTGGAAACAGACCCCCCCTGTGTTTGGGCCTTTCCCAGCTCTACATTCCTTTTGCTGGCCTTGCATTGGATTTGTGCAACTCATCAAATAGTCAGGGTCAGCACGGCTACAGTCTCAGCCCCTTCCCCTCCACCACCCACAGTCCAATCTTTCCCCTCCCCCCATTGCAAATGTCAGGCTGGCAAGATGTGAAGCAAAGCAAGAAGCAGAATGCATCCATGTCAGACAGACTCTCTGGAGGACAAACACTTTGGATACAGAAAGGGCAAATGCAGACAAATTGTGGCATCCCTGAATGTATGCCTTGACCCCATGAAGAAAAAAAAAGTCCATACTTGCCCATGTAACACACTCATTTGCTTATCCTGGGAAGACTGCCACATGACCCCAAGGATAGCTGGGTGATCTTGGGCCAATTGCTCTCCCCCTTAGGAAGCAGGCAATAAAAAACCACTTCTAAAATCTTGCCAAGAAAACTGCAGATTGTCCAGGAAGTTGCCGGGAGTCAACACTGATTAAATGGCACACACAAAACTCCAAACCACCTGTACAATAAATGGTTTGTGCTACTTATCTGGACTACCACTGAACTTTCAAACACCAGTTATTCTGATGTTAGTGTTGTTGCCACATTGTCACCTGGGGATGGCTATTCTAAAGGAGGCTGGAGATCACATGACCCACAGGTAGGGTTGGGATTCAGCTGGTTCAGATCGGTTTGGGTGAACCGGATGCTAATTTTACATCTGGTTCACCGAACTGGTAGTTGGAAGGACTGTCTGGCCCTGCCCGCCCTTTGCCTCCCAGGAGTTTCCATGCCACCTGTTCATTGTGCCAGGTAATTGCAGGGCCTAGGCAGAGGCGCTGGGAGGGTGAAAAATGAGTGCAGAAAATGGGCTCATTTCCGGCCTCCAGAGGGCCTCCAGAGCCAGGGGAAGATCATTTTTGCCCTCCTGGAGGCTCAAGCCTGGAAGGGTGAAAAAATGAGCCTCCTGGAAGTCCAGAAGTAGACCTGTTTCCAGCCTTCAGAGGAAGCTGTTTTTGCCCTCCCAGAGGCTCACAGAAAGCCTCAGGAGCCTGGGGAGGCTGAAAAACGGGCCTCTTGGAAGTTCTGGAAGTCCAAAAACAGGTTTGTTTCTGGCCTCCTTAGGGCCTCCGTAGTTTGGGAGAGGCCGTTTTTGCCCTCCTGGATGCTCGAGGAAAGCCTGTGGAGTCTGGGGAAAGCAAAAACTCTTCCCCCACTGGGGGACAGGAGACCAAATAGGTCATGCCCTCCATGGCCACACTCTCCAGCAACTGTTCAGAGAACTGGTTGCTAAAAAATTTCAATCCCACCCCTGCCCACAGGTATAGCATCCGACTACTTCTATTTATCCATCAACAGGGGAATCCACTCTAGCTTAGCCTGTGTGTGAACTCAGCCATCATGATTGAAACTGTGGTGTGAGTCTATTGTGTTTGGTTAACCCGGTTATGCTGCATCCATTAAATTTTCATTCAGCACATAATGGCCAAGCTTAATCATAGTTACCCAAGGCATTGCACCACTGACTTCTTTGGGAAAGGACTGTGTTAGCCATTGCAGATAATCAGAGGCAGCCTCTTCAGCCATAGCTAAAGGCTTCTTTAAGCGTCACTGGCTTAATAAAAGGGATGAAAGAAAAATAGGGAGGCTAATTTATTTGGTTCAACCTTTCTGAAACACTCCTTTTCTCCACAAAAGATTTCCAGGTGGCTAATAATACAATGAGGTATCACAAGTGTTGCACAACCTTGGAGCAACAGAGATGAAAAGGGCTGTCAAAACAGTGTTCAATAAAACAATTAATGTAGATAACAACAAATTTAAAATTCTCAAACAAAAGCTGTTTTAAACAAAGGAAGGAGGTTTGGGTGTTTAATGGCTGTGTTCCTGTGATCCGCTGTTTGAACTACACCCTCACCAGCCACATTTCAACCGAAGTTGTTGTGCAATATCCACTCTGCAGATCTCCAGAATTAGACTATTTCAGTAAACTGGGTTAGTATAATCAGAGGTTAAGTATCTTTTGCAGCCACAACCAAGGACCAGAAGGCCCAGCCTGGGATAATTATAATTCATGATATTACATTATTCTTAGAGACAAAGAAAAAATGACAGAGCATCCTTGAAACTGGTGAATATGGTGACCAGTAAGCTGAATTTCTTTTTGTAGTTCTAGGCACACTGTAAAAATAAGGCAAGTAGGTTTTTTTAGGGCTGCAATTAACATTTTCAAAGTGGAGGGCAATGAGAGACCTAGTGAGCAGAGTGATGATGCAGAATTGATAGAGCACCATTCTTAAGCAAGAAGCTATGGACGCTTACATTTTCTCCTAGATTGGGGGCAGCTTTTCTTAAGAGAAATAGTGCAATGTGTATATTAGGGGTTCACCTTTTCTACCATAATGGAATCATGCAATTAGTTTTCAGAAATTACGGTCAGAGAAGATATCAAATACCAAATGCAGGAGGTAATCGGGCTGAGCCTGAAGGCAGGGTCAAACATGTTCTTACTTTGGAATCAACTGCACTCCCACAAGAGAGCTAAATCCAGCCCCCCTTGAATTATGTTAAGTCTTATCTAGCGCCAATTTGCCTTGATTGTTAGTAGATCAGATTCTTATGTGTAGGTAAAAGATAAGGTTCCCCTCGCACATATGTGCTAGTCATTCCCAACTCTAGGGGGCGGTGATCATCTCCGTTTCAAAGCCAAAGAGCCAGCACTGTTCGAAGTCATCTCTATGGCCAGCATGACTAAATGCTGAAGGTGCATGGAACACTGTTATCTTCCCACCAAAGGTGAGCCTATCTTTCTACTTGCATTTTACATGCTTTTGAATTGCTAAGTTGGGACAAGTAATGGGAGCTCACTCTATTATATGGTGCTAGGGATTCAAACTGCCAAACTGTCGACCTTTCTGATCGACAAACTCAGCATCTTAGCCATTGAGCCACCGCATCCCTTATTGTGTAGGTAGCATGTAATAAATTTGAAATGCTTTGAAGTAAACTCCTTTTCCTGGTTACTTGCTCCTGATACCCAATCCCCCCTCAATGTGAATGTAGCCGCAAGATGAGATTGTCCATCCCTGTCCTAAAATCTGTTTTTGTTGAGATGAATGCAGATTTGTAATATGTTATCGTGAGGGAGCATCAAAAAAGGGCAACAAAGGATTTCTGGGGAATAAATGTCAAAATGAAGACAGCTCCACTAAAAGCTAAGCATCAAGATGGAATGAGGTGTCTCTTCTAAATTCCTCTTCGGACAAGGAAAAAACTTCAGATCACCCAAAAAGGCTGCATACAGTTGCTCCTTGTGAGAATACCACAAGACACTGGTCTCCAGCAAGTTTGGATTCTGGAGGCACCTTGCTCAATCCAACATATTACTTTGTTCAAATACTTCCTTTCCTAATCACCTTTGTAAATTGCTTGTCAACTGCTCATCAAATATTAGGAAACTTTGGATTGACACATTTTACGGAACCAGAATTTCCTTCAATCCTTACTGAACAAAGTTTTAAATGCAAGTTTAATAACTTATTTTTTCCCTTTTGGAATAAACAGCAAAAAAAAAGTGATTGGAACTTTGATTCTGGTAAGCTACAAATGGTCTAAGGGTCCAGATGGATTTGAAATAATATTTTGGAATTAATTATAAGAATCCTTCCCATGGGAAAAAGCTTTTGCTTTGAATTCTCTTTAAAAAGGATAGATAAGATTTTGAAGGTTGGACACTAGAGGGAACCAGAGGGAAATAAAGATTATAATTAAAGGAGATGAACACTGAATGTTTACTTATTAATACAAAATATATCAAAATATGTTATTATTGGATATATCAAAGGATATTTTTGAACAACGGGCCCAGAAGTTAATTGGTCAATAGATAAATTGTGCTTAAAAGATGTTGTGAAAGAGGAACCAGTTTCATCAGACATGATTGAGATTAATTTGAAAATGGATTTAAAAGTGGCAGGCTGCAAGAATGATATGGAAAAAGATGCTACAGTACATTGATGTAGAGAAGGAACCATCTGATGTCTTAAATTAAAAGGGTTATATAAATAAGAAACAAAGAGAGTACCCAGATAATTTTCCCGTATTACATTTTCAAAAGAGGCTCGTTAAACCTTTGAAGAATTCTGTGAAAAGGGACAAAGTAAAAAAAATGAAAATAAGTCAAGTTCTAAGACATCATATGATGAGACTAAAGAGCAAGACTGTTGAAGGAAAATGAAGTTGTTTATTTGATCAAGGTTAAAATAGATACCTTGTTATCTCTGGTAATCCTTAAGGGACTTTTGCTGATCAGGACTGAAATAATAGAGGCTCTAATGATTTGTTTATAGATAAGAGATAGCATATGGATAGAAGAGACCATTTATTTGCCTTAAGAGAAGATAATAAGTTCTTAAAATTGTTTATACTTGTGATAAAGAGGAAAGTCATATCTTCTTTTCTTTTTCTTTACAATAAAAGTATCTCATCTCATATCTTATTTTTGCTATGCTATTTTCCCCTTTTCCCTTTTTCTATTTTTTTTCTATTTTTCTTTTCTATTTTCTTTTCTTTTCTGGACATCCCATTTAATACTTTTTATTTTTAGTTGATACTAGTCAATAACTTGGCATTGCCCAGGTATTTATTTATAGGGGGAAAATGTCCGGACCAAACATAATTGGATTTTCCCCCTTACTGGAGGGAGCCCCCTTGTGGAGTACGGTGAAGCTGTTACCATGGCAACTCCACTGTGCTGTACAGTAGAATCAAGTATGGCAATATGGCATAACAGGCTGTATCTTAACAGAACACACACACACCCAGGAGTGTTAGGAGTGTCTTACCCCCACAGTATTTGTTTCCAGAGGGTAAGTCATCTGTGTACCAAGTTTGATTGAAATTGCTTGAGGCGTTCCAGAGTTATGCTGGAACATACACACACACACACAGCCATTTTTATAGCTAGATAGAATAGATAGATAGATGATAGATAGATAGATAGGTAGGTAGGTAGGTAGGTAGGTAGGTAGGTAGGTAGGTAGATAGATAGATAGATAGATAGATAGATAGATAGATAGATAGAGAGAGAGAGAGAGAGATAGATAGATAGATAGATAGATAGATAGATAGATAGATAGATAGATGATAGATTAGTTTTTATCTTTTTAAATTGTATTTTTTTAAAAATAAAATTACCATTAAAGAGGGGCAAGGGAGAATGCATTTTTCTCTTCTGCATACGTTTGTTGACAAAACCTCACTTGCTCCCATGTAGTCCATAAAACTGAGAACCAGCAGGCAGTAGTAGTTGAGGTATTGAACTAGAACTTGAAATACACAAGTGCACATCCATCTTCAGCTATGAAAGTGAGTTTGGGTCAGTCATTTTCTCTCCGACCAACCTACTTCATAAACTGGCTGTTATAATATTAGAGCACATTATATGTACTCTGTTGAGCTACTGGAGGACAGACAGGCTATGAGCTAATAAATAAATGCCTCTTATATTGATCTGGCAGATCAATCCTTACTCCAGGGCACAACAGTGCTTGGCCCCCTGAAAGGAGTTCACCATCTGCTCAGAATAAAACCGCAGACTGTAATCTTCAATCTTTTGCACCGCACCGCAAATGTGCATCTGACAGCTAATTGTGCAAGAGTTTCTTTGCAGAAGAACCAACACAGCAAAGAGTTTGCCCACAATTTGTAGCAGGAGTCCAGGTCATAAGAAAGATTTTAAACTTGACTCCAGTTTCACAAGATCTCAGCAGCTACGTAGCCTTCACCTCTGGACAATAATTGGGGAGGTGGGTCTTCTTTGGGCTCTAGCATGGATTATTTCACCTCAACATAGGATCAGTCATTTAGCTCATTCTCCTGATTTTGATCATGGACATTTGTCTCAAAATCCTAGACAACCACAGTAGGTTCCCATAATTCATGTAGTTCCAAGACATAGACAACGACTTCCTTGAACAGAAGATTCCTTCTATTCATGCAGAATTAGAAAGAGTAGACATGTAGGCATGAAGAATGAGGACCACATGTCAAGTTTCTGTTGAGTTGATTTGTTGCTCATACACAAGAATCTAGTTAACTGACAGCATTAAATTGGCACTACATAAGAGTTAAGGGAATCCAAGAGAAGCTGGACATGGATCACTTGTGGCAACATAATAACACCAGGCTGATTCCTCCCTTGACTACAGGCTCTCTCTCTCCTTCTCCTATAAGACATATCCATCAGTTAAGAAGACATTTTGGTTGATTACTTCTCCTCCTTGTAGGCTCTTGCAGCTCTTACATTACGTTCCAAGTATCCTATGTTCTCTAGAGCAACTTTTTAGAGAGTCAAGGAGGCTTTAGTGAAAAACCTCCTCTCCGTTCTCATTTGGGACCATTCCATGACCAGAGTTCTGTCCTTTAGTTCTCAGAATTCCAGCTTTCATTTGTTAAACTTGTTTTAATAGAATCTTTAAGTCAAGTTTCCCTGGCTTTTCATGAACAACTCTCATAATTGAGTGGGATTATGGGAACTGTAGTTCAATACATCTGGGGAGTAACATCTTTCCTGTGAGGTGCCAGATGTTATTGAATGAGAGCTCTCAAGGTCGTTCATCATTAGCAACATTTGCCAGGAATCATAGCATTTTATTTCAGCAAAATAGCAATAGCACTTAGACTTATATACCACTACATAGTGCTTTACAGCCCTCTCTAAGTGGTTTACAGAGTCAGCCTATTGCCGCCAATAATCTGGGTCCACATTTTACCTACCTTGGAAGCAGTGGTGGGTTTCAAAAATTTTTAGAACCACTTCTGTAGGTGTGGCCTGCTTTGTGGGAGTGGCTTGCCGGCCATGTGACCAGGTGGGAGTGGATTGCCAGCCATGTGACCGGGTGGGAGTGGATTGCCAGCCATGTGATTGGGTGGGCGTGGCCAACTTGTAAAATGTGGTGAAACTCACTTAACAACGCTCTTGCTTAGCAACCAAAATGTTGGCTCAGAAACTCTGGCATTTGAAGCACGCAAGTCTTAAAACTATCAAATTACAAGACTCTTGCACCCCTAACTCTTTAGGAAAAAAACCCAGGGATGTTCAAACTTGACAGTTGTAAGACTTGTGGATTTCAACTCCCAGAATTTCTTCTCTTGCTCTTCATCTTGATGATGTGCGGATGGGTGGGGGGAGGGACCTGGAACTGGTTCTAAATGGCACTGTAGATTTGTGGAACCTCTTCTATAGAAGAGGTTAGAACTGGCAGGAACCCACCCCTGCTTGGAAGGATGGAAGGCTGAGTCAACCTTGAGCCCGTGAGTTTTGAATTGCCGAACTGCAGCTAGCAGTCAGTTGAAGTAGCCTGCAGTACTGCACTCTAACCACTGTGCCACCTCGGCTCAAATATGTAGAATGCCAAGGATTCCACTGTATATTTTTTTCTCACAGGTTGTTTTTCAATTCAAATTACTCATAAAAAATACCTGTAGCAATTTCACAATCATTTTATATATTTCCAATATGATTGCATTGGTTGATTTTGGAGATGCAGTCTTCAGAAAATGATAGTCAATAATAAATCTATTATGAAATACAAAAAAACTCCATGTTGCTTTGCAGAGAACTAGCAATATTTAAATATGATTTGCTTTTTATGCAACTACTGAGTTTGTTTGATTTGATCTGAGCCTTCCCCTCATTTTGTGTAGAGTTTTCTTTTCAACATTGCACAAATGAAAGCAGAAATATAACTAAATCACCATACCAAGCTATGTAAATAAATAATCTTTTTAGGGAAAATACATCTTTTTGTAATATCTTAATCACAACACTTTAGACTGAGATTACATATTTTGTAGTACCATGGTTACTTGATCACAGCTTACTGTGATCAACCTCAAATGGGTAAGTTTCAAATCATGGTTCAAATCCCAATTGTTGTGATTTAAAGCAACACTATGAGGCACATCAGACACACCACACATTACAGTGCAATATGATGAATGAACTCAGGCACTGTTTTCCTCTTCAACCAGGAAGACAAATTTAAGTATTGTGTTTAACATAATGGATATATTATGTGCATATCTCTACTTATGTACTTTGTTGCCTGCTACATTTTTCATTGCCAGCTTCCTTGGGGCACAGATTTATCTTCTGGTACGATGGAAGGTGCAGGATGCATTGATAAGAATAAGAATAATTACAGACACCTTTTCCTGTATGTTCCAAACTTCCTTCAATTTAACTGAAAGCTGAGATGATCAGGAATCCATCCTTGGATCCCATACAGATATCTGTGTATGTCATCAGTCACTTGGCAAGGTGGGGGCCAGTAGATCTGCCACCTAAAATGGGAAAAAGACCTATTCCATGGGTGTCAAACTCAATTTCATTGAGGGGCTGAAGTGAGTGTGGCCAGGTGGGCATGGCCAGCTCAACATCACTTGGGTCAGTGCTCTGCCAAGCAAAAATAGGCTCCCAAGCTCCATTTTGGCAGTGAAGGCCTCCTGCAACCCTCTGCCAGCGAAAACAGAGCTCAGCTCCCGAGCTTCGCTTTTGCTGGCAGAGGAACTGCAGGCCAGACTTTCATGTTTCTAGGGCAATCTTGCAGGCCAGATCTAAGCACCCTGTAGGCTGGATCCGACCTCCAGGCCTTGAGTTTGACACCTCTGACCTACTTCCTGAGCTAGAATAAGGAGCCCGCACTCACTTGCATGTTTGGCCTTCTGCATCTCTTCCTGACAGAAGCAAATAACCATAATAACTAGTAAATAGGCCCAAGTAGATATTTTGTTGTTGATCACCTATATTACAAGAATCTCTCCAGACAGTCCCTTGGGAAACCACAGATATAGACTTAAGGATTGGACCTCAGATATTTCCTCTCCTGGACTGATTCCAAGCTGAAATGTCCCTTTATTCCTGAGAGATGGGTTCCCAATCCTTTAGTTAGTGATTCCACCATACTTTCCCGGCAGTATGCAACAACATTGTGACTAATGCTGTCAATGCAGTCAACTAGCCAGGCAGGCTTCTTGTATATCATAGCCTCAGGTGTTGGGGATCTCAGAGCCATATAGTCCAAGTGGATATTGCAAGTACTCAGGTAGGCAGATGCTATAACAACAGCCTATTGAAACATTCTGAGGTCTCCTTTAAGTGACTCTTATAGGATGATTACTCAGGTAAACAAATGGCTATTTGGTGCAGTGAGTGAGAAGGGTTGGACCCTGTTTTTCATCTCAAGCTCTCTTTCATTGTACCCAGTGAAAGGGGTGTTACTCAGAAGAGTGCAGCGAAGAGCAGTGATTAGGGAACTGGAGGCTAAAACATAGGAAGAATGATTGCAGGAATTGGATATGTCTAGTTTAATGAAAAGAAGGACTGGGGTGACACAATAGCAGTTTTCCAACATCTGAGGGGCTTCCACAAAGAAGAGGTGATCAACCTATTCTCAAAAGCCACTAAAGGCAGGACAAGAAGCAATGGATGGAAACTAATCAAGGAGAGAAACAACCTAGAACTAAGGAGAAATTTCCTGACAGAGCAAAATGCCTCCAGAAGTTGTAGGTGCTCCAGCATTGGAGGTTTTTAAGAAGAGGTTGGACAACCTCTCAAATGGTATAGGATTTTCTGCTTGAGCAAGGGGTTGGACTAGAAAACCTCCAAGGTCCCTTCTAACTCTGTTACTCTCTTATTCATATTTAACAATGCTAATTTAAAAAAAAACTCTTTCAAAATCACAGACAAGCTGTCCCCTCAGGCTTATGATCACAAATGATGATCAATCCTGCAGTAAGTTTTCGGTTGCTTTTCCTTTTCACCTTTGCAGAGCCTCATTAACCTTAGACAATATATAAACAGTTTTTGACTAGTGTCCTTCGGTTCTCACATTTCAGACAATACCAGCCAGACTGTGATAAAGGCAAAATATATCACTCAGAGCTGACAAATCCACACCTCCATCTTTGTCTCACAGATGGCTGTGGCTATCTTTTCTGCTCAGCTAGATTCATAATTCTTGTTTTCTCCTCATCAACTGAGCAAAGCTTTTGGCTCACTAAGTTTTTTTTTTTCCGGGGGGGGGGGGACCATGGCAGGAGGTTCTGTATAGGTTTCATCTGTCCAATATTGGAAAACCAGCCAGGGCTGACTGAGGTTTTGATCCTGCTTTTGTGATTTGAAAGCGATGTGTCACTGCTGCCAAACAAAACTGACGCAGTAAAAGCCATCCAGGACAAACCTGCTCTCGAAATCAGAAAGGACCCTTCTTGCAAATTTTCTCTGCAAGGCGAACAACCTCAAAAACATTTCAAATGCATTTTAAGCTCACCATTTAAAGGCATCTCAGGCACATCAATGTTCTGAAGATGCCTCCTTCGACGGAGACTGTCATTTCTCGAAGCACACATCCATGCCAGATTCACATTCCAGAAATGCACAGCACTAGATTTTGCTTGCCTCACACTCCAAACAAGAACCTCAGCCTTGCAGAAATGGATAGATTAACACTTGAAATTAAAGACAAAGAAAGACACTGAATATTTTGAAGTATGGGACTCGTTTTATCAATAGTTAACTATTAGAAAAAGAAGTTAGAAACTTTTAAAACCATAAGGGAAGGATTCATTTTATTATGATGGCTTATTACTATATCCTTATTATTAATGTTAATTAGTATTAATAATCAATAAGTATTAATGTTATGATGAGAAATAACTATCACTACTAACCAGTGATGTGCGGTGATATTTATGGCTGGTGAGGCACGGACACAGTGGTGGGTTTCAAATTTTTTTAGACTTGTGGACTTCATCTCCCAGAATTCCACAGCCAGGCATGCTCAGTTCCGATTTAAAGCGACAGCATTTGTTTTTCTCCTTTGCAAAAAAGTTTCCTTCATTATTTTTCTTCTCCCCCACTCCTTCCTCCCTCTCTCCCTCCCTCCCTCCTCTCTCAAACAGACACACGCACACAGAGAAGTTGGATTGGCCTTTGATTGCAGGCAGAGCCACGTTGCCTTTTCAAACTCTTAATCAGTGCAGCTGGGCTTATATAGTTTTATCCAGCTGTCTGTGTGTGTGTTTGAAAAGGGAACGTGGCTCTGCCTGCAATCAAACTACACTTGGGGAGGGATCTACACTTGAGGATGAAGTTTGAATTCCTCCCCCTACCTCCGACCCACATGTACCTTTTCCAGCTGTTTCAGAGAGGATTTCAACTCTGCTCTTGCCTGCCATCATGAAAAGAAAAGAAAATGTAAAAGGAAAAAGACAAGAGCTGAGTTCAGGTTGAGCTAGTTGCTGCCAGAGTCACTGTGGATGACTCTGCTTAACTGTTTAAAAAAGCCTCTAAAAAAGCACCCTCTACAGGAAGAGGCAGGAGAACGACATGCCTCACCTACGTCAGGAATTTTTAGGCTTTTAACCCTTGCTTAATTCTACTCGAGTGATCATAAAACGCCTAAAGTCAGACTAGATGACTCTGGCAGCAACTAGCTCAGCCTGACCTCAGCTCTTGCCTTTTTCCTTTTATGTTTTCTTTCTTTTCATGATGACAATGGTGAGGCTCTGCCTCCCATGCCTCCCCTGACTGCACATCCCTGCTACTAACAAAGATGATGATGATGATGATGATGATGATGGCTTAAATTTAATTGTAACCAAATAATACACTGTTTATATAGACATTAAAATTGTTGCTTTTTCTACCTATCAATCTCTCTATATAAAAGTGTGTGTGTGTGTGTGCACGCGCGCGCGCACTCCAGCATAACTCTGGAATGCCTCGAGTAATTTCAACCAAACTTGGTATGCAGATGACTTACTCTCTGGAAACAAATAGTGTGGGGATAAGACACCCCTAACACCCCTTGGGGGGTGTTCTGTTAAGATACAGCCTGTTGTGCCTTAAAATGGCTTCTACTGTACTGCCGTAAAATGGCTTTTACTGTACAGTGGAATGGAGTTGCCATGGTAATGACTTCACAGTATTCCACAAGGGGGCTCCCTCTGTAAGGGGGACAATCCAACATTAGAAATTATATTTGGTACGGATATTTTCCCCCTATACATAAATACCTGGGCAATGCCAGGATATCTGCTAGGCGTGTGTGTGTGTTTGTATGAAAGAACCACAGCTTTTCTGAAATCAGCATCCCAGAAACTTCTTTAGAAAAGAAAAACAATCCAATCCAATACTTTGTTCTGAAAGTCTCATTACTTGCTCAGAGCATAGACAGAAGTAAACAGGATGATAGACAGCGTCCTACCAGAAAAAGAGTAAGAAAAGGAAGCATTTATCATTATGACACATTGATCTCTGTAATTTGTTTAGTGCCCTTGGAGACATGTTGGGATTGCACAAATGCCTTAAACAAATTCCCAAATTTCAGACGTGTCCACTGGCAGAGAAAAAAATCAAAGAGTCCTGGCTAGGGGTGACATACATAAAAAAAAAACACCAAGCAGAGTGGACACCATCTGGTGGATGGTGTTTATTCTACCCTCTTTCGATAGCCCTGAGCCAGGACTCCTGAAATGATCCTCTTACAGGCCAAATTTTATTCTATGTCAGGAGAAAAAAACTGAGAAGGAAAGCAGGGAGGCAATTCTCTTATCTAGAAACTTATTCCTGCTGCTAGCAGCAGCACATAACTGCAGTTAAAAGTCCACTACCCAAAAGACTTTTCCATTTTTAATGGAAAATTAGAATTTGGGGAAATGTAGTCAGAATGGTAGCTAATAAACTGCAACTCCCACAATTTGTGATATGGAGGGCCCAATTTTTGAGAATTTGGGCTTAAAAGAACTAATTAGTCTGCAGTAAACCTGGTTTTCTGGATAATATTGTCCAGAATGTTACAAAGAGAACATTCTTGCTTGCTACAAACCTGCTGGCATGATAAGATAATTTGAATGCTGTATAAGGAAATATTTGTTGCAATGGTCCAGAATGGTTCAGCATGCCACCAAATAGGGGAAAATAAGCGGATTCGGAGCCTGTGGATATTTTTCTTAGGTGAATGTGTTCTGAATATTGGAAGAAAGGTTTCTGGAGTAACTTATTTTAATTAGGCTGCCAATGAATCACATAATATGCATTGATCCAGATCTTAATTTGCTTTATATCCATTTTTCAAAGAAGGAGGTAGGCGTTTCTAGTAGGGACTATCATGTGGTGACTAATGGTTCAGCTTTTCTAGACAGTTTGCAAGTGAGTCTATGCTAGCAACTGATGTTATCTGGGTTTTTTTTAAAGCCAATCTTTGAAGAATCATATTATGTCATAAGTAGCAATCACTTTCATCCTTTTGGATGTTTTCTTCATGCTAGATGCTAATTTGAATAGATCTGAGTCATGGTGCCAATGTTCTGACTGTATTATTTCATCTCACTCTTTCAATGTAAAAATTGAGGGAATGGTAGGGAAAGCCACGCCGATCCAAAGTTAGACAATAAGGTGGGGGGGGGGATTGTTGAAAAAAATAGCATGTAGAAAATTGGACCAGAAGACTCAAAAGTGTGTGCATTTTCAGATGAAGCATGTGATATAGTCCTCCCACAGCCCAACTTTTACATACTACAATTGAGAGCAGTTGTTCAGCCAGGTGATTGTTAAGTGGGATGTGTCCAAATTTATGACCTTTATTTGCCACAGTTGTTAAGTGAATCACTGCAGTTGTTAAAAGTAATAAGTTTACTTATTGAAGATGACTGAGAAGGTTGTAAGTGGCAATCACAGACCCCAGGACGTTGCAACTATCCTAAAAACATGCCAATCACCAGAAGTTTGAGCACATGACTGTGGGGTTTCTATGACAATCGTAAGTGCAAGGACCAGTCAAAAGTCACTTTTTCCAGTGCCAGTGTAACTTTGAACAACTGTATGTCAAGGACTATTTGTACAACAGCAGAATCACATATGAATGTGCCGGAGGTCCTGAACTAAACAAGTATTTGCATCCTTTTACTGATTCATGTCTGAACTAAACTAACTAAACTAAACACTAAACTAAACTAACTCACTCACTCACTAACTAACTAACTAAACACATCATATTGATATATTTTTAAGTCCCAAGCCTAAGAGAACTAAAATGTGTGTGTGTGGGGTGCTTACCAAGCAAGACAAAATTTTATGAGCCAGCAGAATGCTGGCGTACATAAACCCTCTCATTCCTCTCCCTGTCTAATTCAAAACCTTATTATTTGGCTTCAAACTTTATTTAATTAACTTCATGCTG